>NC_081358.1:112319030-112619030 GCF_030684315.1 Stegostoma tigrinum | reverse complement strand
ATTTGAAACTCAGCAGTTGAAAAATACACACATCAACCTCATTGCAATTGTCTGTCTGATCCAAGTCATACCACATAGTATGCAAGGGGGAGAGAACATCATGGAAAGCATTGGATCAAATTAAACGAGGAATAGCAAAAGCACTTGTAATCTGTTGTGAATTATTGTACTTCCAACTCATTAAGAGTTATTTTCCTCAGGCAACACACAGTATCCCTGCTTGTATTGGCAACGTGACATTAAATAACAAGCCCCTGAACTTAGAGAGGCCGGTTTCCGTCCTTACTGTGAGCAGATGTTACACGGCTGTCCAGGAGGGCACTTTCTTCGATGGCACTGGATTTGCTGCACTGGGTAAGTCGGGTTAAATGTCAGTGTTAAATGCAGCACATGCTTTACCCTTGAAGGTACTTATTAATATCCCTAAAGCCAAACAGCAAGTCATTCTACCTTCATCTCCTTAGTGTGGCATTAGCGTTGTTGCAAAATTTAGCAAGATACTGTGTATTGTAATTAAATGAGTATTGTGTTTCCCTCATACTTTCTGCCAAGCAACCTGTATAATTAACTTCAGTCTGAGAGAATAGCAATAGCTATCTAACATCTATATTCCTCTTTATCTTGAGCCTCCAGACTCTACTGGAGGTTCAATGAGAAGAGATATGGATTTCCCTATCTCTGCCGTCCATTCTGTCTCTCAAAACCATTGCGTGACATTGAAGACAGAGTCAACCTTTGTTTTTTTTTTGTTCAGACCACTCAGATTCAGGCCTCATTTACAGCCTTGGTCTCAATATGGACAAAAGAGAAGAGCTCTACTACAGCTGAACTCAATGTGGGTCGGAGAGTAAATTCTCCACCAGCTGTGGCAAAGGAAGATGAGTGTTCCTGTTGAAGGTCAACATTCACAGCTTCAGCTTATGGTGCCAGGCTAGGCGTCAGGACCAACCATCAGTAACCTCACCATCAGAGTGGGGCTGTTAGCAGGAAATGGCACAGTGTTCAGTTTGATTCATGATTCCCTTCAATTTGTTAGAAATTCAGTGAACTAATACCTGGGAGACAAGGCTCATCTTATGAAGAAAGGGTGAACAAGTTAGTTTCTTACCCACTGCAGTTTAGAGAATGAGGAGGTGAAATATATAAAGATGGTGAGGGGACTGATTAGGATGAAGAATGCTTCCTCTTGTGAGAAATAGAACTGGGGAATGCCGTTTAAGAATAAGATCAATGTGAATAATTAAGATGGAAAAGAGAATAACTTTATTCTGTTGGAGGTTCTTTCATCTTCCCCAGTAAACAGTGGAGGTTGAATCATTGAATTTCTTTGATTTATGACAGACAAAGGAGCTGAGGGTTATGGGGAGCAGACAAGACAATGTAGCTGAGACATTCACATCGGCCATGATCTTTGTATAGCAGTTCAGTTAGTCCCCTGCTCTATTCCTGGATAGCCCTGCAAATTCATTCAGGATCAACCACCTCGCCTTACCTGATGCTTTAGTAACTGTCTGCAGCAAGGGGTTTATAGAGTCTTCACTGCACACAGGGTGGATATTTCACCCACTGATTGCAAGCTGGCTCTCTCCTAGAGCAATTCAGTCTGAGTAGGATCAGTAAAATATGCTTCACTATCTGGGTGACTACTCGTTGTGAAATGCAAATTTGGAAATTTACGGTAATTCCCCCTTGTTCAGGAATGGCAGAACATTGTCACTACATTAGCAATAAATGCAGCCTAGCCAGCGACACCATAATCCCATAAACAAATAAAGGATCACAATGTGTGAAAATGAGAAAATTCCTCTCTAAAGGCTTTGTTCTTGTTGTTGGTTAAAAATCTCTCGATTAAAGAACTCGAATGCAGAACACCTACGCTCGGTTCGCAATAAACAACTGCACCTCCCAGTCGCGAACCATTCAACTCCTTCTCCCATTTCTCAGACGACATGTCCATCCTGGGCCTCCTGCAGTGCCACAACGATGCCACCCGAAGGTTGCAGGAACAGCAACTGATATTCCGCTTGGGAAACCTGCAGCCCAATGGTATCAATGTGGATTTCACAAGCTGCAAAATTCCCCTCCCCCCACCGCATCCCAAAACCAGCCCAGCATGTCCCTGCCTCACTAACCTGTTCTTCCTCCCACCTATCCCCTCCTCCCACCTCAAGCCACACCCCCATCTCCTACCTACTAACCTCATCCTGCTCCCTTGACCTGTCTGTCCTCCCCGGACTGACCTATCTCCTCTCTACCTCCCCACCTACGCTCATCTTTACTGGCTCCATCCCCGCCTCCTTGAATTGTTTGTCTCCTCTCCACCTATCTTCTCTTCTATCCATCTTTAATTTGCCTCCACTTCTCTCCCTTTTATTTCAGAACACCCCCCTTCCCCTCCCCCACTTATGATGAAAGGCCTAGGCCCAAAACGTCAGCTTTCCTGCTCCTAAGATGCTGCCTGGCCTACTGTGTTCATCCAGCTGTACACCTTGTTACCTTGAATGTGAATGAAACCTGTTTTTTCTGTTTTATTTGCAGTGAAAGAAGGTTACAAAGTGAGGTCAGATGTAATTATTACATTTGAGTTCCGCAGTACAACCCGAAACGCGGTACTGCTTGGCATCAGCAGTGCTAAGGTGGATGCAATTGGATTAGAGATTGTAAATGGCAAGGTGAGAAGGGAATACCTGCTTTCCTGTTCTTGATTCATTTCACAGACTGTGTACATCAGGTAGGCAATTGAGGTCAGTTGCTATTACATTCAGATAGTCATATGGAAAATTCAAAACGTTTATGCTAAAACCTGCTGGATCAGTGGCTAAATGTTTCTTTTGCTCATGTGGGACTTCCATGCATACTAAACCAGCAGACACCTGTACAAATACAGCCAGTATTAATTATAATGACGCCCAACAAACTGTCACTGAACAAGCATCTACCAGCAAATTAAACCAATCAAATTGTATTTTCAGTGTCTATAAGTGACCTTAATAGCCATTGGTATTGTCTTAAATTCAGTAGTGAATTGGGCAGCTTCCAGAATGGCAGCCAATCCATAACATTACGGAGATTTCATTAGAGAGATAGTCCAGAGGATTGCTGAGTCTGCTTCTTGAAATTAGAAGTGATTTACACAAGGGTTATACACGAAGTGATTACCTACCCTAGGACTTCCTTGAAAAAGAGGCAACAAGGTTGTACTTGATAGAAGTCTTCAGAATATTTTCAAGATTACAAAATTAAATCATGAAAGTTCCTTTTCTCAAGCATGGCTTTGGGACAGCATTTACCAAAAGAGAAACAATCTACTATAACTGAGGCTATATATGGATCAGAGAGAAAATTGTCCGTTGGTCAAGTCCTAGCTAAAGCAAAGAAAGATTCAGAAAAGATTTACCAATATTTTGCAGGGAATGGAGGGTTTGAGTAATAAAAATAGGCTGGATAGACTGGGACGTCGTTCACTGGAGCATAAGAGGATGATAGGTGATCATATAGAGTTTTATAACATCATTAGAGGTGTAGATAAGGTGAATAGCAAAGGTTTTGTTCCCTGAAGTTCAAAACTAGGAGGCATATTTTTAGGGTGAGAGGAGAAAGATTTTAAAACGGGCAACTTTTTTACACAGAGGACGATTAGTGTGTTGGCTAAACTGCCAGAGGAAGAGATGGATGCAGATACAATTGCAATGTTTAAAAGACATTTGGATAAGTACATGAATAGGAAAGGTTTGGAGGGATATGGGCCAAAGACAGGCAGGTGGGACCAGTTGAACCAAAGAGTCTGTTTCCATCATGCTGTGCGAGTCTATGATTGTTTTAGTGGTTTGATCGATTTCAATTGGGAGCCATCTAACAAACTTCCAGATACCATCAACAGCACTGGATGCAATGCAGACATTAAGATAAGTGTCTGGGAGTCTTCAGTTGTAATTGTAATAAAGGAAATTATCAGGAGTGGGGAAAAGGTGTTAAAGAAAGAGTGTCAGTACCTGTGTCAATTTCAATTATTATGTTGGATCAATTAATATTGCTTATTGGTGAGTGAAATTTATTAAATTGCTCACAGTTTCTGGGATAAAATTAATTCCTTCAATGTGCATGCAGTAAACGGAATTGAATTTGGACACACTCAACCTGAATTAAAGCACTTATCGAGGCTGAACAATAACACATTCATTACATAAAGAAATTTGATTGGAATCTGCCTTATGATATGTGTGTGCAATTATCTTGCACTACCTGTTAAAAGATTTGTTCCTTTGGCTTTCGTGATTGAGTCTCATCAATATTCATGTGTGCTGTGTAATTTCTACACACATAAAGATTTATCAACATAAAACTGAAAGAACTGTGGATGCAGTTTTGAGGGAAACAGACAAGGTCAGAAATTGCTGCAGAAATTCAACAGGCCTGGCAGCGTCAAATTCTAAAGAAGGGTCACTGAACCTGAAACTTTAGCTCTGATTTCTCTCCAGCGATGCTGCCAGACCTGCTGGGTTTTTCCGGCAGTTTCTGTTTCTGTTTTTGTTTCAGATTTACCCAGCATGAGTATTTTTTTCACCTCCAACCCTGTTAAGCTTCTTTTACTACATTCCTGGCATTGCTGCTGGGTCTTTGACGGATTCAGTTTGCAGATGATGCCAAAATAGGTGATGTAGTGGATAGTGAAGAAGATATCACAGAGTAAAATGGAACCTTGATCAGTTGGGCCAATGGGCCGAGGAGTGGCAGATGAAGTTTAATTTAGATAAATGTAAGGTGTTCCATTTTGGTGAGGCTAATCAGGGCATATAGTTAATGATAGGACCCTGGGGAGTGCTGCTGAACAAAATGACCGAGGGATGCAGGTGCACAGTCCCTTGAAAGTGGAGTCGCAAGTCGACAGGATGGTCAAGAATGCTTTTGGCACACTTGCCTTTCTTGATCAGAACACTGAGTATAGGAGCTGGGACATCATTTTGCAGTTGTACAGGGCATTAGTGAGCCCACTTTTAGAACACTGTGCACAATTCTGGTCACCCTTCTATACAAACGATATTGTTAAACTTGAGAGGGCGCAGAAAAGATCTGCAAGCATGTTGCCAGGACTGGAGGGTTTGAGCTAAAGGGAGAAGCTGAATCGGCTTGGAATATTTTTCCTGCAGCATCGGAAGCTGAGGGGTGACCTTATTGAGGTTTATAAAAGTATGAGGGCCATGGATAGGTTGAATATCCAAGGTCTTTTTCCTAGGGTGGGGAAGTCCAAAACTAGAGGGCATAGGTTTAAGTTGAGAGGGGTAAAGTTTAAAAAGTACCTGAGGGGTAACTTTTTAATGTAGAGGGCAGTGTGTGTGTGTGTGTGTGTGTGTGTGTGTGTGTGTGTGTGTGTGTGTGTGTGTGTGTGTGTGTGTGTGTGTGTGTGTGGAACAGGCTGCCAGAAGAACTGGGGGAGACGGGTACAATACAACATTTAAAAGGCAACTGGATGGGTACAAGAATAGGAATTTCTGAAGAAGGGTCTAGGCTCAAAATGCCAGCCTTCCTGCTCCTCAGATGCTGCTTGGCCCGCTGTGTTCATTCAGCTGTACACCTTGTTATCTCGGGGTTTAGAGGGATATGGGTCATATGCTGGGAAATAGGATTAGATCAGATTGGGATATCTGCTTGGTATGAACAAGTTGGACCAAACGATCTGTTTCCGTGCTGTGTGACTCTATGACTCCAAAGATGAGTGTATCTGTTGAAGGTCTACATTTCCAGCTCTAGCAGATGATACCGGGCTGGGTGTTAGGGCAAACTATTCAGTCATCAGTTATCTCGCCCTCAGCATGGGGCTGTGAACAGGAAATGGCACCATTTTCAGCTCTATTCATAATTCCTCAGACTGTTGAGCAATCTATGCCCTTATGCAACATGATGTTCATGATTTGTCTTGGGCTGATGAATGACAAGTAACATTCATGTCACACAAATGCCAGGCAGTGTTCATGTCTAACAAGAGACAGATCTTCTCCCTATGACATTCAGCAGCATTACCATCACTGAATTCCCAGTGAAAGAGCTTTGGACAGCATTTTCCAGAGGAAGATTGTACAGGATATTATGCAGCTTTTAAATTCTACCAAAATTCATCCAAATTATCCTTGTGAATACATGTCTCGTGCTTAATTTAATTGTTTTTTCATAAAATGGCATGCTGAATTGCAATGCAATATTCTGTCCATATCTGAAGCAATATTTTAATAGATTCATAATTTTTTACTACATCCAAGATCTATGCCCTGTTCTCATCTTCTATTATCTGTGGATTTAACAAAAGTCAAAATCCATAGACTGTCAGATTCACTGGGCTAAAATTGGCTAAGTATCAATTTTGGTGAGTTTCATGGAGACTGTCTCTCAATGAACCTGAGCATGTTTTTGACCAGTATTTTCCACGGCTCGCTCCGTTAGTTATCCACATTGTGTCTTTTGTACGTCATATGCACTAGCATCTGTTCGGCAATAGCAGAAGCACTTGGCACTGCTGGGAGCTCCCAGGATTCCCTAGTGTCAGCCATATTAGTGCTGGAAGTCCAGAGCTGCCATTCATCAGTCACCTGGTAGAAGGGGAGCAAAAAAAAATAGACTTTTGCAGTCACACAGCTGTCACATCATTGCAAGCATAAATGCACATTTGTAAACATTTTGCTATTTAAGAAGCAAGTTATATATTTCCCTATCCAGAGACCAACATAATGCTCTGGGGAGCTGGTTTCAAATCCTGTCATGACAGAACCTGAAATTAAGGTCTAATGATAACCATGAAACCATTGTTGATTGTTTTCTTTCACAGATAGCAGGTAACTTTCAGATTAAATTGTCCTTCAAAGAATCTACCAACTAATTAACTAGGGATCAATTGTTATTGGGACATGAGCCCAAACTCATCATCTGCTGCCTTCAATGCAATTTAAATACCTGTGTTTGTTACATAAATGTGATCTATTGAGATAGTGAGAAAGTGAATTTTTGCTTAGTGTTGGACTAGTGGAATATTGATGGCCCTTCTCATTCTGCAGCTCCTACAATGAAAGGGCTGACCATATCAGAGATAGTAAGAACTGCCGATGCTGGAGTGTGAGATAACACAGTGCGGAGCTGGAGGAACACGGCAGGTTTTCCTTCTAAAGAAGGGGCCCAATCCGAAACATCAGCCTTCCTGCTCCTCTGATGCTGCCTGGCCTGCTGTGTTCCTCCAAGCTCCACACTGTGATATCTAGGGCTGACCATATGACTTGGTAGTTCCCAGGTCCAGATAAAGCTTGCTTAGTCCATTGGACTTCCCATTGTTTCAGGTGGGCTGTATTCTCAACGCAAATGATAAGAATCTTTCATCCCAACCTCGACATCTCAGAGGAGGCAAGAGAATTTGAGATGGAGGTTTCATCAGTTCTTTACCGCTTCTAGCAGCCAATTAAACAGAATCCAACTCTTTACCACCTAATTATCACGATGACCTGAGTTTATGTATAGTCTGAAAATTCCTAACTGCTAGAGACCAGAACATGTTAGAGATTAGAGAGAGAGTAGGAGCTCTAACTGTGAGCTGTAATGTACATTCGGAAGACAAATCATTTTGTTCAGCCTTCCAAGCTGAAAGTTAATGAAAGTTCCTCCCCGCAACATAGGTATATCTATTGAATGGTTTTAAGCTGATACTTTGTCATTTGCTCTGCTGGTTAGGCCCATGCTTTTGTTCCCTCCTTTCCTATTACAGGGTGTATTTTTTTAAAGTGTTTGAAATGTGATCTATAATAATAGAGGTGATTTTGCAATAGAAACAAGAGATTAAAAGATGTTTGATAGGTACATGAATAGGAAAGTTTTAGAGGGATATGGGCCAAACTCAGTCAAGTGGGATTAGTTTAGTTTGAGAAACTTGGTCAGTATGGACACGTTGGACTGAAAGGTCTGTTTGTTGTTGTATGATTCTATGACTCTGTGTGCTTCTGGCCAGATGCTCAGTATAGGGGATACCTCTGTGATGTCCCTCATGGAAATACATTGGGAGCCCAGAAGAAATGTTGGAAAGTCACGGAAGTGACTTCACTCGGACAGGAGTCATTCACAGAAGTCATGGAAAATGTCCTTTAGAGAATGAAAAGTTGTTAGCCAAACTGGCATTTGATCCTTGGAGGTTTTTCCCGTATTCCTGCTTCTTCTGTGCTTTTTCTTAACCTATTTTAAATAATTTCATACTCAGCCGAAATGTAAACTTTGTCCTTTAATCCCTGTTTAAGTCTGTGCTGTGTTTATCAAGAACATGAATTTAATGTTTGCACAGACATTTTGATTTATTTCCCTATTATGTAAACGGTCCAATGTTGAACCATGTGGAAGTACTTAAAAATTAGTTTCAGTTTCACAGACATTTTCCCAAAGAATTTTGTTCATCCTATTTCCTTTACTTAACTCCTTCTTTCCTCCTTTATTCTATTTAAAGAAAAACCAAAATTCCAGAAGTAAATGTGATGTATAATTATCAGATTGACCTCCTATATTGCTTCCCCTCCCACCAACACCATAAGCAGCCGATGATCTGTATGTCCTTGTATGTATGATCTGCCTATACTGCATGCAAAACAAAGCTTTTCACTGTACACAGGTACATGTAACAACAGTAAATCAAATCAAAAATATTCCCAAGAATGAAGAACTTCAGCTATGAAGATAGATTGGACACAATCCTTAGGGGAAAAAAAGTTTGCAAAAAGATTTAAAAGAAGTCTCTAAAATTATGAGTTGTTGGGATGGAGTAGTATGGAGAAACTGTTCTCACCCATGAAAAGATCGGGAAGAGGAAGTAGAAAAAGATTGGTAAAAGAAACAAGAGCAACCTGAGAGAAAGCAGCTCTGCCTGATAGCTTCATTTGAATCATTCAAATGAGACTTTGAAGGTTTCCTGTAAAAGAAGAATGTGCAGGATTACAGAGAGAAAGTGGACTCTGACTCTAAACGAATTAATCATTCAGAGAGCTGGCATGGATGTGATGGGCCAAGTGGTTTCCTGCGCTGTCACAATTCTGTAAATCTGTGCTTTTCTATCCCATTGGAAACTAAGGGCTTACCCTGTTGAGAAACACAGGCAGCTTTTTACTGGAAGAAGTGTGTCATGAAACATTACGCTGCCTTTGGTATATAAGGTATATTTGGAAGAAGGCTATTTCATTTGGCCTTGCAAGTTAGTATTTGTATAGAGCATTCTTTCACTGATAAAATGACTTTCCTTTCAGGTTCTGTTCCATGTAAATAATGGAGCTGGAAGAATTACCGCTAAATATGAACCCAAGGATTCAAACCAGCTGTGCAATGGGAAATGGCATAAACTTCGAGCCAATAAGAGCAAGCATCGTATTACACTGACTATGGATGGAGTTTCTGTGCAGGCTGACAATCCCCATATTCAGTCAACCTCAGCAGACACTAATGATCCAGTTTATGTGGGCGGTTATCCTGGTATGTATTGTCATTGGAATTTAACATCTGCATAGATAACAGAATAGAACTAAAAATTTGCACATCATCACTTCATGTCAAAATTCTGTTTCCTGTTTTTGGTTGTATTACTTTGCATCATAAACATCACCATCAGGAAAATGTTAGGAATGAAACTGCAAATTGAAGAGCCAGAGACAGATCACAACCCGATTTAATAAATGAGATGTGCATTTTTTTTTGGAGCAGTACACATTGTAACAGACTAAACCAAAATTAATTGAGTCTGACTCCCAGTGTGGTGTGCCAAAGTTTTGTGTTGACTGCACTGTGCTTATGGGACATTATAAACTAGAGAAAAAGGGTGGGAGATTCATAAATCCAAGACTTCACTCCCATTGCATTATCATATGCATTTCTGGTGAGATTGGAGGCAGCTCCAAGTGGCTGGAGCCTCAACAGAAGTGGGCTTCATAACAGAATGATGCAAAAATAGCAGATGCTTTCCACTTCAGAATGAGCCATAGCACCATGACAGTACTACTTCACTTTGCCTGTGTTTTCCGGGGTTGCACTCCTATGTAAATATTAAAAACATTGGAAAGAATTTAGAAAAGAATCATGAAACGTTTCCAAGAATGAAAAACGTCAGCTATTAAGATAGTTTGGAGACAGTCCTTGGAGAAACAAAGGTTGCAAGGACTATTAATTGAAGTCTCTGTAACCATGAGTGGTTGGGACAGATTAGTATGGATAAATTGTTTCCGTTCATGAAAGGATCAGGAAGCGGAGGTAAAAATAAATTGACAAAAGAAGCAAATTACAAATAACAATTTTATTATCTTTTCCCCCCTCACTTTTTAACCCCGTCCACTCCACTGTATCAGTTTAGAGCTTTACGATGGTCCACTTAGCAGTCAGTCATCATTAATCCAACTGCAGACTTAAAGTGAGAATCTTGATTTGAATGTGCTGTCAACTGGATTTAATTCATCTGCTAAAAATACATTGTTAGCAATGAAAAATCTGTTGTTTCTTGGTTTTTGTATAAGGTAGAAAAGCCTGGTTAATTTTTTAAAATCCAGTTTTCTAACCCATTCTCCCTCTCATACCTAGAAGACAATGCTGTAGTGACAACAGAACACTGCTACGTCATTCTCATGCGGAATAGAGGCAGTGAATGTTGACAGACTTTTCAAATGTTGATAGCAAGTACAGGCCAGAAATCCTTTCAACCTTTACCCAGTGTCTATGTATGCATTTCAACTATCACTCAGTAATAATCAATAGCAGCCTCTCTGACTGATTGTCACGTCCAGCTCGAAGTCAATTGAGAAACATGTCCTACTGCTTAAGTCGACACCTGTAACTGGTCATTCTAAGTTTTCGACCCGAAGCAGGCTGTTGGGGAATGAATGACTAAACAGCAAAGTTACATGACTTTTTAAAACAGGTAGAGCAAAGTGCAGGGCCCACCTCAGTAGTTTCAGGTGACACTATGAATTGATCGGAATCCACAGATACAACTCGTAATTGATCTGTCATCATGAATTCTGCCAAGTATTAGATTTGGGGATCGGCAATGACTCCTGTCCAACTGAGAAGTTGCTCTCTCAGCCTGTATTGTGCCTTTGCTGTATCTCGTATGTGTTTTTGCTTCATCCAATAGTGCCTGTTGTCTTGATGCTCTGAAATTCCCCCAAAATTCTTATTTAGAGACTGATATACCAAATACAGATCCTTTTCTTGCAGCTTTCTGGTTCGGTTGTTCTGTCCTATGAGTCTTATAGAACCATATTTTACAACAGAGGACTTTCAGCCCATCGAGTATGTACTGTCAAGATAGCATTTGACTCCTGACGTCAGTGCTACATTATCTTATACATCATTATTTCATTAACATGCGCACTCATGTTTAGCAGATAATAGGAACAGCAAATGGAACGTTGCTCTTTATTTCAAGGATGATGGAATATAAAAGTAGGGAAGTCTTTTTAAGCCTGTGCAAGGCACTAGTTAGACCACAGCTGGAATACTGTAAACAGTTTTGGCCCCCATATCAGATGCACTGACGTTGGAGGCAATCCAGAGAAGTTTCTCTAGGCTGATACTGGGTATGGAGGGATTTTTTTACGAAGGGAAGTTGACTGGGTTTGGCTTTTACTAATTGCATTCCAGATGAATGAGAGGTAATCTTATTGAAATGTACAGGATTCTTCATAGAATCCCTACAGGCCCTTTGGCCCAACAAGTCCACACTGAACCTCAGAGCATCTGTCCCAGACCCATCCCCCTATAAACATCCCTGAAAACTACGGGCAGTTTAGCCTGGCCAAACCACCTAGCTTGCACGTCTTTGGACTGTGGAAGGAAACCGGAGCACTTGGAGGAAACCCACGCAGACACAGTGAGAATGTGCAAACTCCACACACAATAACCCAAGGGTGGAATTGAACCCCGATCTCTGCCGCTGTGAGGCATCAGTGCTAACCACTGTGCCATCATGCTGCCTTCTCCTTGTGGGAGTTAACAAGGTAGATACAGAGTGGTTAATCCCTTGTGGGAGAGTCTAGGGACCAGAGGACACAATCTCAGAATAAGGGGGTGCCCATTTCAGTTAGAGATTACACAGAATCTCTTCTCTCAGACGGTCTTGAATCTGTAAAATTCCTTACTGCAGAGGCTAAGTCATACATTCATGGTGTCCCAACAGTACAGAGAAAGGCCATTCAGCCTACTGCATCTACACCAATCCTCTGAAGACTACATCACCCAGACCCATCCCCCCAACAAATTCACTTCCTACTACTGGGGTTTTTAGCTTGGCCAACCCACCTAACATGCACACCTTTAGATTTGGGAGGGAACTGGAGCACCCAGTGATATCCACGCAGCTTTGGGGAGAACACAGAAACTCCACACAGACAGTTGGTCAAGGGTGGAATCGTACTTGGATCTCTAGCGCTGTGAGGCAGCAGTGCTAACCACTGAGCTGCCCTTAAAACTCTGTCATGATGTAAAATCCGGGCAATTGCGCTACAAACACTACGAGCCTGACATGATATGAACACGCACCCATGTCATCCAGGGGTTGTTAAGTATGGACTACTTCTGTTCCTATGTCTTATGGTCTTGTATGCCTGATCATTATATTACAGTTAGGTGGAATGGGTCTAAAATTTCCATTGGTGCACAAGTCTCATTCACAAACTAACCATTCTAGCCTACTGAACTAAACAGCCTCTATTCCAGATCCAGATTATTCAACACAATCTACTCAAGTATTAAATTCATCATTAAACTTTAAATGTATACAGTTGCATTTAATTTAATTCTCATGTTATAGTTTTCCATATATTGCGTGTATTTCAGCGACTATTCAATCAACTCAACACATGTTGATACATGCATATTTGTCCTCTCACACAGCTAATGTGAAACAGAATTGCCTGACACTTCAAGAGCCATTCCAGGGCTGCATAAGGAACCTCAAGCTGACAAAAGATCAACAGATCCAGGCTCTTGACTTCAGCAAAGCCTTTGACCTCCGAGGTGTCTTCCCTCACTCTTGCCCTGGCATTGAACACTAGCCTCGACCGTCTCAGCTGCGAGAATTTTATCAAAACAACTGCTGCATACCCACTTCCCAATTGTATTTATCGCCCATCTTTACTCAGGATAAACATGCATTTTTTTTTTAGACAATAAATCACCTGTTTTTGGCAGATGCTTAACCAGAAGTTTTATGTACTGTACAACAAGTACCTCCATAAACAAAACCGTCAACAACATCAGGATGGAATATTTCAATTTTTTTTATGTTTACAGTTGTTTTTCTCCCCAACAGTATTTACTGAAATGTTAATCCTTGTTCATTTTGAATATGTTATCGTTTTGCAAATAAAGTGTAAACACGATTTGGAACACTGTGCAGCTTTTGAGTTACTATGTAGTTGCATAATTTACAGAAACTTTAAGGAAGTTGCTCTTCTGGTTGTTCACTATATTTTCTTCAAAACTGCCTACTTAATTCTAAAGTTTTTCTTTTCCATGAAGCAATCCAGACATGACAATAAATCCTCAATAAAAAACAAAAGAACTGCAGATGTTGTAAATCAAGAACAAAAGACAGAAGTTGCTGGAAAAGCTCAGCAGGTCTGGCAGCATCTGTGAAGAAGAGGTTTGAAAAAAGGTCACCCGACCCGAAACGTTAACTCTTGATTTTTTTCTTCACAGTTGCTGCCAGACCTGCTGAGCTTTTCCAGCAACTTCTGTTTTTTGTTATGTGATGGTTCTAGGTGTGAATGACCAAATTAACCCACTGAGTCAAAAGAAGGTAGATCTGTGTTAATATTATGTCTAACGGGTTATCTTTATCTTCCGTCTTCTGAAAGGTAAAAGATATAAAAAGAAGCTCAGCCTTTCTACAGATTGGAATTTGGTCACATACAGGAATGAACTGTATAGGAACTTACGAATTTAACTGTTCACAAACCCCCAGAATACACCAAAATCAGATCTAAACTTCTTGCAAGTTTGGTTGGATACAATCACTGACTTGCTGGCAATGCTGGATAATCCTGAGTGTGCAAAGAATTACACTGACAACCAATTTAGAATTGTCAGTGGTGTTCAAGTCACATATCTGTACTGTGCTGTACTTTTCTATGTTCTATGTTCTATATCTTACAATGAGGAGACCTGGATTTTTCCAAAGAACACTGTTCCAGCAATTTGGTGATGGCTATTTGTTTGTTTATTTCCAGGGTAATGTCTTGACCAATCTTAACCAACCTGCTTTGAAATCTAGAGAAAGTTTGGCAGTTAATGGTCAATCATCATTAATGCAAATTTACAGAGCATTGATTAGGCTGCAGATGGAATTCTAGGGTGCAGGTGCTCGTGCCACAGTGATAGTATCGTTACACCTGAGCTGGAAGATGCAGGTTCAAACCCCATCTGCGCTAAAGGTTTTGGGGACCTTCTTGTGGTGCAGAGGTAAGCCGCTACTTGTAGACTGGGGTAAAGAAAAGGGAATACTGTGTGCAATTCAAGTTGCCACACTACTGGAAGGACAAGATTGCACTGGACAGGGTGCAGAGAAGTTTCTCCAGGCTGTTGCCTGAGCTGAAACGTCTCGGTTACATGAAAATACTGGATAGGCTGGGTTTATATTCCCTGGAGCAGAGAAGCAGCTGATTGAGGTATACAAAATTATGAATGGCATAGCTAGGGTGGGACAGTGAGAAGTTTATCCCGAGGCAGATGTATCTTAAAGACCAGAGGGCATAAGTTTAAGGTAAGGAGTAAATGGTTGAGAGGGGATGAGGAAATCACCTACAGCTTACTAGAATTATGGAATGTGCTACCTGAGAAAGTGGTGGAGGTAGCTACTCTCATTTAAGAAGCATCTGATTGTGCACTCAAAATGCCTGGGCATAGTAGGCAATGGACCAAGTGCAGGTAAATGGGATTATCGTGGTTTGGTGTTTGTTGGTCAGCATAGACACAGAAACAGGCCCTTCGGCCCACCATGTTGTTTGACTCTATAACTGTTACATTCGCAATGGCAAAGCTTTACCAATTAGAATCCACTTGCCAACCGAATTAGCAGTCTCTGCTTACACAGTTTAAATATTTGCTTTTTGTCGCCTTTATTGGTATTCTTGAGAAATGGCCTGATGAGAGTACGATAAAATGGTTCTAATGGAGTTTTAGAGATAATGGGAACTGCAGATGCTGGAGAATTCCAGGATAATAAAATGTGAGGCTGGATGAACACAGCAGGCCAAGCAGCATCTCAGGAGCACAAAAGCTGACGTTTCGGGCCTAGACCCTTCATCAGAGAGCTGATGAAGGGTCTAGGCCCGAAACGTCAGCTTTTGTGCTCCTGAGATGCTGCTTGGCCTGCTGTGTTCATCCAGCCTCACATTTTATTATCTAATGGAGTTTTGTTGTTTTGTACTGAGGACATGGTGTGCAGGGAAAGTCAGATAACAATCATTTACCTGTAGCCAGGTAAAGAACCTTGTATTACACACCATGTCTTCTGTTGACAAGCTTCATGACATTGTCAAGACAGCAGCAATGATAATGCAAAGCTACATGATCTGTGTAGAGAGCAGTTCAGACCACCAGTATCCCAACTCTGCCACTGACAATATAAATGAGGGTAATGGATTGCTCCTCGTTAGGTAGACCTTCAGATTGAGAATCACTTGCTTCCATGCCAGGGTCAATGGGTTCAGAGACGGCTCATAATGCAAACTCAGCCACATGTTGTGCGCTCCCTCTGATGTCTCGATTTTTTTTCTCCTTTGTTCCTGTCACAGTGTACTATACAGACTTCATTGACTGGTATTGGAGTATTGCTACATGGTGCACACTCATGTATTTCCACCCACTCTTTATAAAACTTTATCACATCACCTTTTCTTTTCTCCCTCACTGGCTTATCTAACTTCCCCCTCAATATATCTAATAATATTCACCTTAGCTAGTCTATGTTGTAACAAATGTCACATTCTAATCACTCTCATTATGTTATTCCACAAAGAGATTAAATTCTGATTTCAAGACTGAGAGAGACAACTTTAAGGTATCAAAATGTTTTTTCTAATATATTTTATAGCCGTAATGCAGAAATCAACACTTAAAATGTACAAAACCTTTTTTTAAAATTATTTTATTGGTATGTGGTATGAACTTGGTAAATTACAATATACATTTGTACACATTCATGTTTTTGTGCATAGTCAGTAGTATTGGAACATTCTAGGAATCTTGTCATTCCTTCTGTTGAACCATTTGATACACTATGCACATGGGTGAAGTGCACCACTAAATATTTTAGCTGTTCATTCCAGGCACTGAGCATAAACATCCCTGAGGGGTGTCGTCCTCAGTTTGTCACCAGCAAAAACAGCAACTAAAGGAATGGTGCTTTAATGGGGACAAGTGGTTCTACACAAAACTCTGCCATGGGTACCACTCCTAAAGAGTTACCACCCCGATCCATTATAGTAAGCAGAGATTTGCTGCAAGTAAAAGATAAGACTGAATCATCCATTGCAATGGAATCACATACATTGCATGGAAGGTTAGGTATGTGAATAAATAGCAGGAATGAAAAAGTAGTAGATCAAAAATCATTTATCACGTTGTAGAGTAATGGTTTCGTGTATGTACAATTGCCAAAGGGGCAGTGTCAATAAGATTACTTCACATGTAAGCCAGAATTTTTTTTGTATAGCATTCTTAATTAGACTTTTAAAGATGTTTTAAAATGTGAAGAGTTTTTTTTAAAGATGATTGACAGGACTAGGAACTTGATTAAAAGAGGTTTCTTGAAAGTAATCGGTTTACGCATTAGGTTACATAGTGACCTTTCACCTTTAGCACCTGGTTTCAAAGCAGGCCATGACTGATGCTGTCAAATCCTATGTGAAGTGATTTTGAATGAAATAGGCTTACAGCTCAGAGTTGCCCTTCGATTAGTATTAATGGTCAATCTCAGAGACAATCTTCATGTTTTTGAATCATCTTTAATACAATAAAACTGGTGCACTCAGGTTAAGTGCACTTCATTGTGCTGAAATTAGAGCGAGGATGAGAGAGTTTTCACAGGGGTCTCTGATCTCCAGAGACAGGAGTTCCACTGAAGGGATCATGGAATACAGTAACAACTTCTGTGCAACTTCCCACGTAAAACTTAGGAATTGTTCCCAACTGACTGCTCTGATATTTCCAGACCGTGAAGATCACAAAAACCAAACCTTTTTTTCCTTCACCCATCAGTGACACATGTAGGTGTAGTGCACAGCTCAGAATTGAGACAAAGAGCTGTTGTCACCTAAGTAATAAACCTGTGCAGTGTATCCCCAGTCTGAATGGAACCAGTTCTATTCGATGTGATTAAAGTCAGGCTGGTAAACCACACCAAATGGATTACCACTCAGGCACTGAGAGTGAGTGTTCACTTCACGCTGTTGGAATGTAAATCACTTCCTTCAGCTGATTCAAAAAAGGCATTTACATAGTTAAACAATGCAAGTAAATTAGGACAATTGAATGCAGAAGGCATAGATTAAAACTCCAATTATCATTAATTGGCTAAAATTGGCAATTAGTGTTAAACTACAGTCTCATGTCAGTTGTATTATCTCTAAAAGCTAAATTGAGGTTTTTTTTACATGAGATCAGATCTTCACAGGTAATAGAAAAGACTGTCAGCTAACCTGACTAATGAAGATTATATCTCATTTAATAACCCAGATGTCCATTCTTATAATTAGCATGAGCTAAAATTTCCTAAAATCGTACTACTGCTGCCAACTGTGCTTGTGCACACTCAATGCCGTTACATGATGAGAGATCTCTGTATCGTGTGAGCTCCATACTTAATGATTAAACAGGCTGTTATTAGAAAATCAGTACAATCATATCGGGAAGAGGGTTCTTATCCTCTCAATCAACCTCAACTGTTAACATCAGCAATAAGTCAGTGAACAGAGGTAGCTTTGCACAGACATGTCAGAAAATACAATGTAAAAAATCCATCAGCAATAAACACATAAAGTGGTTAATGTTCCAACAGACACGAAAACACACACTGCTTTATATACATTACAGTTTCTACTGCACACTTGGCAGTAGAAAGCTATTATTACAAATAAGAGGTCATTAAAACCTTAGTGTTAAAAATTAAAGCTGGATTTCCGGAATTAAACTGGACTGTCATTAAAAAGGTAATCTCTAATTTATCAGGTCTTTTATTTTGACCTGTCGGGTGGCCTTTCCTCGACATAATTTATTTTAATGAAACTATGTCTTCCTCAGGTCAAGCAATGCTGTTAATGGAAATGAATAGGAGATCGTCATAAAGCACTTGGTCTGAGGTATATAATGGTCATCCCCTGCTCCACATGCCCTCGCTCAAACCTCCAGTGGGATCTTGGTTACTGCCCTGGTAGCTCACAACAACTATCCTCAATCTCTTTGTGGCAGTGCCAATTATTACCAGATTAAGGGCTGCACACTCATGCCTACAAGTTGCACGGCTCCAAGTACATTTCAACCAGAGCTTAGGGGCCAGTTCAAACATAGGGAACAACAGCAAAGCAACAGTACACTTACTTCACTGCCATCCTTCACTCAGCCAGTGTCTATTATGATGTGAACTGGTAATATTCTAACTTATCCTATCCTGTGCCCCACAAAGTGATACAGTTCAGTAGCTCACGTTACAGGGAACATTGAGAATTAAAGACGCTGTTAATCAAGTTCTGTGACTCGACTCCAACAATATGAGAAACAAGTTCCTTAACTGTCGGTTTGTGGCTCCTGCAAATTAATTTCCAAATCCAGCAATGATATCATCCCTACAGCATCCTCAACTGAAAACCAATCATTTTTGAGCATCTTTTTACTGTTGCCAGTTTTTCAATGTTGGAGAACCCACAATTTACTGAAGCCCGAATAAGAGCTACAAAATATATAAGGTAATTGATATGAAATACTTATCCACATATCAGAGATCAGATAGATCCTGTTAAAAGTGGGGCCAAGAATGATGAGGCACACACGAGAAACCTCAGAACCATGTATTTAGGATCTATTTTCATTTTACTATCACCTTATTGAGCAATGGAAATTTTTTAAAAAGTACAAAAAGAAATTATACTTGACACAAGCTTGCATTACATAGCTGGCCAGAGATTTAGTGGCCAAAACAGGAGTCACACGTATGTATCTAAATTCGGGCACTGAGAGACAATTTGGGTAATAAAGCAATAATTTTGGTCTTTCCCTGGCAGATTACAAACTATCACAAGTAGAAAAGAAGATAGATTGGCTAGCGTTCCTTAGAAGAGGCCACTTAATGAAAAGGCATTTTTGAATATTTCATCCGCTCGCATGTTGCAAACACTCTGCTGCGCAGCCACTCCTCCCCACTCCCCTCTCCTCCTAACAGTCTACGCTCTCCAAGGACTCTTTTTGACTGCTATTCTACAATTTGGGGATTTGAGGTTTGGAGGGTGGAACTCTGATTTTGCTTCTTATGCAGTTAGTGTCATTGAGTCAGGGGTGTCTCTTAACTGGTCCATAAGACACAGGTCCTACTGGGTCCCTGAACTATTTGGTCAGGGATCATGCAACTGAGATCCTGAATGGATCATCATAATCATCAAGAGATAATGCAGGACAAAGGAGATCCGGATATGGCATCAAAAGAGGAAGAGCCCGAATCAATCCAGTTAGACGAGCTTTGAAGATCCACTGGCAAAGAATAAGTTATACTTTAGTCTAAGTAGAAATTTAAAATAAGGCACCATTTTTGACCTGGGTGCAAAAGCAAGAGGGTTAAACCCAGGAACGCTCTCTTCAGGAGGAGTTTCAGTGGGTTTTTCAGTGGCAGCCTGGTTTTCAAACAATTACCCTGCTCCTGACTATCCCCAGGGTTAAAGATTGCAGCAGTAGAATGCAGGGATCTTTGATAGGCAGGATTATCAAGATCAGCTTCCCAGCATCCTTTTTTCTGTGGCAGAGGTGTCAGGGGGGTCACTGAGTTTTGGGAGGGGGGTTAATACTAGAAGGGGTTCACTATACTGTCAACAGTCAGGCATCAGTAGAGCTCTCTGCTCAATCGTCTTTGCATCATCTCATCCAATTTCAGACAGGTTAATGGAAGACAACTCGATCCTTTCAGTTCATAAGTTGTGCCATGCTAAGGAATACACATTTAAGAATGGAACTTGGCTATAAATTTTGATTCAAGCCCTGAATCAAATTTAGACAAATGCTGTCAGACCAACTTCATATCTCCTGTACAATTTGGAATTCTTAACAGACCATTCAGTAAGAGTCTTTCCATTCTCAGCTAGAACTGACCATCCAACGAGTCTTGAGTCACTAACTAAATCTGATTAGCATATAGAATTCTAATTTCCATCATCGAGTATGAATATAGCAAACAGCTGCACATTTGGGGTCTATGCTCCCTTCCTGGTAGATTATCAGTCCGAGAGTGATAGCTGCAGTATGTAAAACTTTTGAAAATTCAACCAGCTGTGTCCTTTTAGATTCCAGGCACAATTTCAGAAAATTCTCCATTATGTGTGTAATACTCTGTTCGTGTGAGTAGGCTGTTTACAGTCATAGAGTCATAACATGGACAGCACAGATCGAACAAAAAGGATTTCTTGATAAGCTCCACATTTGTCCCCTACACCTACTATATTTAACCTTAAGCATAGCATTATCATGAACCAACTGAGTAAAATAACACATATCTCCAAATCCCATCAATATGGAGTTTGTTAGGGAGCTATGGTCTAATTCACTGACAATGCAGCATGCAAAATACCTCTGTGTTAACCCCTCCTCTGGAAAGTGCAGGGTCACATAAGCGTACATTCTTACCTAATTGACTAACAAAACAAGGAAAACTGGGCCAGCAAACCCTTTTATTGCTGCCTCTGAAGTGAATAAACAGCAAACAAGCCCCCATTTTCCCTGGGGCAACCAAGGGTGAAACGCAAAACAATTAAAGTAATTGTGGTTTCTTCTACCCACCCCTACCCCCACCCCCTAAACGTTATCAATCTGTACAAGACTGAGAAGGACTGCAAATTCTTCCAATCCCCTCTCTTGCAAAACGACACATGTTTTGAACAGCATTGCAATGCTGGTTGAGTCCTTCATAAGCGTACTAAAGCACATACTAAGAGAGACAAAACAATACAGTGTACTCACACACAGACTAAGCACAGGAACAAGACTAAACCATTTTGCTCTTTAAGCCTGTTCCACCGTGGTCAATGAAATCACACCCATTCTGTGACCGAGCTATGAATGCAGTAATTGTAGAAGAACAGGGTAATACTACAATTTTCGCATTAACACAATTTCCATTCATAAGTCAAAAACAACAACAGAATGTTTTACTGTGTGCACAGGAGATTGTGAACTATAACAGAAAGATTAATTCGTCGCAGTGGAGTGCCCATGGAGAGCAAGTTTCAAAGCAAAAATGGCTCCTTCCTTCTTCCATCCTGTCAGTCAGCTTCCCATAAATTCTAAAAGCACAGGGTTTTGTTTCCAACTGATTTGAATCTCTGATTTGAAAAGCAGTGGCTGCAATCCGTCATTCTGTATGTACAAAGACTCTGTAAAGGACACAATACAAAAGTCGAGCCTTCAGTTTGCTGCAAAACAAAATTCCAGTCAGATACATAACAGAGTCCGGGAGTCACGTTCCGGCAGGAATTCCTTGCTAGTGCAGGTGCAGCTATCATCCTCTCCTTATGTAAAAATTTCCTGCTTGATAGGATGCATGGAATTTGGCACCGATTCCAGGTGCTAGAAATGGCTGTTTTTTTTAATCGAGGGAAAAAACACAACATCTGTCTTGTTTATTCTTTGGCTG
This sequence comes from Stegostoma tigrinum, assembly GCF_030684315.1. Lineage (NCBI taxonomy): Eukaryota > Metazoa > Chordata > Chondrichthyes > Orectolobiformes > Stegostomatidae > Stegostoma > Stegostoma tigrinum. The sequence continues at coordinate 112,597,144 of NC_081358.1, read as the reverse complement.
TCCTCATCAGACACCATCTCTCCCAGCAAACGCCTGCATGCACCCACCAGCTGAAAAAAACACAGAAAATAAGACGAAGTTGGTATATCTTTTGTTTCCATAGTTGTGTGGTCTGGTTAAGAAGATATAATTGTTTAAAAATGCACATTCCTTCAAGGCTACATTTTGAATAGCTGTGACTGGCAGATCAACGGTTCTTAATTGCCACCAGATGAGTTTATTGCGAGTTGTTTCATTTTACATCATGCAAAAACTTCATACTGACTCCAGTCTTCAGAGGTGGCTGAAGCATTGAGAAAAAATCCTTCAAAGTGGTGAAACCTCCCGTTAGTGCTGAGGGTGTCCCGTCAATTGGCAACATGCTTTGCCAGACCAGTAGGACTGAGACCTCTCAAATGGTCACCTGTGAAGGCAGTGTCCTGCAGGTATCGGTTATCAACAGCTCAAAGCCTTAGACACAGAGGCACTACTGTAAAATTAGCTAGTATTCTCAGGAGGTCCCTGCAGTCATATTCACCAACACTGTGCGTGGATTATTAAAAGACCCATCACTCTGCAACAAGCAATCTCACAATGTTCTGGGTTTAATGAGCCATGTTGCATTGGGATTTAAATGGTACAAGTCCAGAATGTACGTATTGAGGTCCAGACAGCGTTCTCCTGCAAAGAAGAAAGCACACAATGTAAATCATGAAACATCAACAGCCACAGAGGATGTTCCTGGATAGTGGCAACTTTTTCCAATCTCTTGGTCACATCCATCAGCGCAACTTCCTCTCTGACGAGCCATGTCAAAATTCTAACTTCTGTTTCACTCCACCTGAGGGAAATACAACCTGAAAACCTAAAAGTGCTAACTTACTTTTCGACAGACATCACTTCTCCTACAAATCGTGACTCTTCAGTAAACCTGAAAACCCAGGCCTGATTGCCCCATCAGTTCAATGTAAAAATTCCATGGCAATTGTATCAAAGGGGAAGGGGAAAGTTATCCCCAGAATCCTGGGAATTATTCCTCTGTCAAATTAAATGCATGAGGAACAGACTGTGAGTTCACGATCAAATTGCTGTTTGGGGATTTTTGCTGCACACAAACTGGGTCCCCTGCATTACAACACTTCTCTGGCTGCAAAAGCTTGTTTATCCTGTGTTATGATTGGTACTATGTAAATGCAATTTCTTTCTTGCTCTTTATATGTCTACCAAAGATTTCTGATAGTGAGCGTCAGCGGGATTTCACTCAACGGGGTGCAGGCTGATCTGCATTAGCACACCTAAATGAGTAGCAAGAGTTTCTGGACAACAGAATATTTGCGCCTATTCTTGTTGTCCAACCCGGGAACAATAAGGCTAATAGTTGTACAAACTACCACGGCTCAGATCAAACTTAGAGCCTTCTGATTAGTGAGGCACAGCAGTGCAGCATTTCCCTGCAGCATAAAACATCAGCATCAAAACAATGGGTCAAATGTCATTCTACTGAACAGGCAGGGGCGTATACAATAGCTCTGAACAGGCAGGGGCGTATACAATAGCTCTGAACAGGCAGGGGCATATTCAATAGCTCTGAACAGGCAGGGGCGTATACAATAGCTCTGAACAGGCAGGGGCGGATACAATAGCTCTGAACAGGCAGGGGCGTATACAATAGCTCTGAACAGGCAGGGGCGGATACAATAGCTCTGAACAGGCAGGGGCGTATACAATAGCTCTGAACAGGCAGGGGCGTATTCAATAGCTCTGAACAGGCAGGGGCGTATACAATAGCTCTGAACAGGCAGGGGCGTATACAATACCTCTGAACAGGCAGGGGCGTATTCAATAGCTCTGAACAGGCAGGGGCGTATACAATAGCTCTGAACAGGCAGGGGCGTATTCAATAGCTCTGAACAGGCAGGGGCGTATACAATACCTCTGAACAGGCAGGGGCGTATACAATAGCTCTGAACAGGCAGGGGCGTATACAATAGCTCTGAACAGGCAGGGGCGTATTCAACAGCTCTGAACAGGCAGGGGCGTATACAACAGCTCTGAACAGGCAGGGGCGTATTCAATAGCTCTGAACAGGCAGGGGCGTATACAATAGCTCTGAACAGGCAGGGGCGTATACAATAGCTCTGAACAGGCAGGGGCGTATACAATAGCTCTGAACAGGCAGGGGCGGATACAATAGCTCTGAACAGGCAGGGGCGTATACAATAGCTCTGAACAGGCAGGGGCGTATACAATAGCTCTGAACAGGCAGGGGCAGATACAATAGCTCTGAACAGGCAGGGGCGTATTCAATAGCTCTGATGAAGAATCACTGGACTCAAATACCTTAATTTTGTTTTCTCTCCACAGATGCTGCTGAGTTTCTTCAGCAATTTCTGAATTTGTTTCAGGTCCTTAGTGTCTGAAGCTCTTTGTTTTATTATTTTGACATTACAAGAGTTACTACTGTTTGAAACCAAAACCTGACACCTATTTTCCAACAATGGGAGAGCACAAAGTACCTCTGAGTTGGAAGAAAGAAATGGCATTTATAATGACTGATACAAGCAAGAAATTACACATTGCATTCCTCCCAAATCCATTCACATGACAGCAACTTTAAAACAGCCTACCTATATTTCCACCGATTTCAAACAAGTGATGGCTCTGTCCATTAAGAGGAACTGCAGAATTCGTACTGTGAAGATTTAATAAAAAAAACCAAGCTTAATTTAGAATTTGTTGAGAGGTGTAAATGCCAAATAATTAACCACAGTCGTTACACATATCAACTCGATACTACGTTTGTCGCACATCATTTGAAAACATGAAACGCATTAATTTCTTAACATAATTTCAAAAGCATTTGAATTTCTTTTTCCTTTTGTTTAAACTTCACTTTGTCATTACAGAGTGGAGGAAAGTACGAGTCTGTTCTCCTACAATATTAACAGTTCATTTTAAGTGACAAGCTACTGACTGGGGAGAATACAATAAGCATCTTTTAGACTGCACTCTGGAGTAGAGCTGGACAGTGCTAGTTTCCAAATTGTAAAAAGGATCACAGTCAGATCAAGAGAGGTGGAGTGGTCTCCCTCTCAGTTGACTAAACTGGCGTTATAAACAGATTTATTTATCAATCTCATGAGCACTTTACAGTTTCGAGTGCAGTGATTGTTGAAGATTCTGACAGGTTTTGTCTAAGTTTGAAAAGGAAATGACCCCTTTGTCGTCAATAAATTAAATCATGTAATATAAAAAAATGCTCCAACTCACACGTCCATCTAGAAGTAGGTTACAAGAGGGGAAGGAGTTTAAATAGTTTAACTTGCAGTTTTTCCTCTGTACTCAGTAACTATGCAGATTATGTTGAAGATGCAGTGTTTGGCTGGTTAGATAGAGGTAGACCACACACTTGCAGGGCGCTCCAGAGAAAGGAACCACAAGTTCCTTTAATCGCTGTTGCCCACGTGTTGTCTGTCTGACTCTTAGGAAGAAGAAACATGGTCTGCTCCAAAGATAAAAGGCTTAGCTTGCTATCACATGACCTCCATTCACAACCTAACCAGTTACTAAATAAGGTCACAGCAAACTGGAGGACCTTCGTTCTGGGTCAGTGATTCAACTGAATGGTCATTGGAGCCTTGTCTTCAAACAGAATCCATCATCTGAAGCATCCCCACCTGAAGGGACAAATTATGTCGGGCTGTCTCTGAATGATTGGCGTGACAGCCTATTCACGCTTATTTCAGCTGAACGTCCTGGTGGGCTACTTCTCTTTGATAACTTCATAAATTGCATGGTGGGCTTATGCAAATATTCAGCCATTTTAAGAGCTGGTCTTTAGGTCACTTCAGGATACTGCTCCATCAATCATTTTAAAACCAATCCAATGGCTCAACTCACTCAGTAAATAAAGTTATTTTTTGAAAACAGGATATACAGGCATTGAAAAAGGTACAAAAATAGATTCCTAAAGAAAGCCAGAACTGAGAGGTTACACCCAACCAGGAAAGATTTCGAATAGGCTGTTATCCTTTTCTCTTGAAAGGAGAAGACTGAGGGATGACCCAAACAGAGATTATCAAGATGATGAAAGATTTGAATTGCCTAAACACTGAAAAAGATGTTTCCACTTCCAAGTAAGACGAGAACTAGAAGGCATGAATCCCACAAGAAATTCAGAAATAAAACATTTTAGTCCACAAGTTGTTCAACCACGGAACCTGCCAACACTGGAAGTAATTGAGGTAACTCACCAAAGGTGCATTTAAGGTGAAACTGGACAAATTTTTAAAAATTCATTAATGGGATGAGGGCATCACTGGCTGGGCAGCATTCATTTCCCATCCCTAATTGCCCAGAGAGCAGTTCAGAGTTAATTGCATTGCTGTGGGTGCAGAGATACATGTAGGCCCGACCAGGTAAGGATGGCAGTTTACTTCACCTAGAGGGAATTAGTGAACCAGATGGGTTTTTTCCAACAATCAGCAATGGATTCATAGTCATTATCAGATTCTTAATTCCAGATGTTTTATTGAATTCAAATTCCACCATCTGCCATGGCAGGATTCAAACCTGGGTCCCCAGAACATTATCTGGGTCACGGGATTAACAGTCCAGCGATAATACCACTAGGCCATTGCCTTCCCAAATACAGCAGAAGGAAGGGAATGTTATCCTACACATTCTTTAAAAGAATTCATATTCTTTGTGAACAACCATGCTACAATCCAGCTGAATTAGAAATCCATTTTGTCCTATCACTTGTGCAAGTATATGTGTCAGCCTGATATAGCGGGAAGCATGAATCAATGATAAAATGTTGCATTCTCATGCCTTTCAGATGGTACATTGAAACAGGTCCTGCCTGCCTGGTAGACACAGAAGATCCCAGCAACAGCTTGTATTTATGGAGCACTAGTAATGGAATAAAACATCCTCAGGTACTTCACAGGAGTGGTGTAAAACTGATCCATAGAAAGAGAAACCAGGGCAGATGATGGACCAGAGGTTTAGCCGGAAAGGCAAGTTTTAAGGGTCACATAACGGAGGAAAGAAATGTAGAAAGAGGAGAGAGTTAGGCAGGGAATTCCAGACTTTAGGGTCTTGGCAGCTCAAGGCAAAATGGTGATGATCCTCAGACAGGAATTGGAAGAGCTCAGACAGAAGATGGACTGTGGTTCCACATGAGAATACAGAAACAGAGAGAGGTAAGGCCATGGAAGAGTTGGTAAAGAGGATGGGAGTTGTAAAATTGAAGTGTTGCTTAACTGAGAATCCATTTGTGACAGGGAGCCTTGTATAACTGAGACTTGGGTGCAGGTCAGGATGTGGAAATAAGGAATAATTTGAAACACAGCATGGCACAAGTGTGATGCCTGAATAGCATCCTTCTAAGTTGTATTGTTTGAGGTTGAGTTAGGGAGCTCTGCAACCTGCCTCAGGTATTTATCATTCGGCACAGCCTAAAAAGATGAATTTATTTTTGGTTTTGGACTGTAGGTCAATATGAATTAATTCGCTGTGAAACGTTGCCTTTATCCTCCCACTCAGATATTTCCTATAACATTTATCATTTGGTCTGGATTTCACTCTGACTGTGCCACTTAGGCATTTTTTAGACATTTGGTATTTCTAACCAGAATCAAGAAAAATGTAGGTGAAAGGTTAGGAGGGATATGAGGAGTAATTAGATCAGCCATGAGCTCATTGAGTGAGGAAACAGCAACCTCAAGAGAACAAATGACCTCTTCCTGCTCCTAATGTGCATGCTCATATTTTACTGTTGAGCTACAAATAAAGGCTCTGATTTGGCATGAGATGGTGCGAGATGATAATGTCATTGGTAATCCGGAGGCCCAGGCCCAATGACCCAGGGACAGAAGTTCAAATCCCATTTTGCCTAGTCACCACCACCATAGCAGGCAGACTTTAAATTAAACTGAAGAATCTGGGCTCTGTCACAATGCCATGAACCTACCACTACTTTCATAAAGACTCTGGTTCACTAATGTCCTTCAGGAAGGAGGTCTGTCATCACTATCTGTTCCAGCCTACATGTGACTTTAGCTCACCACTACATTCTCGAGGGCAACTAGAGAAGGGCAATAAATACTGGTCCAACTAGCAATGCCCACATTCCACGAATGTTTAAAACAAAAATTGGCTCTGAACTGATCCCTTGAATGGCCGAGTTAAAGGGCAATTAGGGATTGGTAACTAACACTGGCTTTGCCAACAATGTCTACATCCCGTGAAAATGCAAAGTCTCCACTCATGCATGGAGCATTTACACTACATATATAGGCCATTCAGCCCCTCAAACAGATGCCTTTCATTGTACAAGAAAGGATGAGACTCTCTCTCATTGCTTTCTGCTCCAACTTTGCTTCAAAACTGGTGTTTTTACATTCCTGAAACATCTTTTTTTTTTGCCCTGAGGAATTAGATGCTCTTTCTCTGTTTCCTGCAATCTTGAAGACCCTTGCTGTTCCTGAAGAATGAGGAGCCCACCTAACCATTCAGGAGAAATGATAGGATGGTCTTTTACACGCAAAGTGTGGTATAGATATTTAGAATTCTTTTCCACAAAAGGCAGTAGATACAGGATCAGTCGTTAATTCTAAATCTGAGAGAGATGGTTTTAGGAAAATGAACCAAAGGCAGGAATTTGCAATTAAGCCACAGATCAGCCAGGTTCTTGTTGAATGGTGAACAGGCTCAAAGGGCTGAATGGACTGCTCCTGTTTCTATCTTCCTATAGTTCTCTGCTATCTTGTCTGTGTGGCCATGCTTCATATCACACTGAAACATTGTTGGCTAGGTGATTATCGAATCAATGGATAACAATCAGTAAAACCTATGAGGAACTTCTGTAGTCGCTAATCCTGCTCACTGAGATTAATCACAATGTCTATTTTGCTGCTGTCACTGAGGTCAGTTAGTTAGAGATTATAGCTGTGTAATCAGGAGAATCAATACAAGAGATGTTCTCTGAATAATCAGTACAGAAGTTGTTTTGAATTCAACAGGATAGGCAGCACAGAAACAGTCCAGCCATCCTCGAGCATGTCTGTGTAATGTTCAACTCAAGCCTCCTACCATCCTACTCTATCAGCATATCCTTTCTTTACTTCTATCTTACTTAGCAGCTTGCCCATTCATCCCAACTACTCCCTGTGACAGAGGTACACAATCTCACCTCTCTGTGTAAAGCTATTTTTTTCTCTCGAATTCTTTGTTATATTTCTTGGTGACTGTCATACATTGGTGGCCTCTCATCATTTCACTCCCCTCCAAAGAAAACAAAATAAAGCAAATGATACAATTTCTTTCTTGTGAAACAGATGACTGTTTGAGTAGACTACTCTGTCTGCGTTCTGAGAATTGAAGTCACAACAATGTTCGTTTTAATCACAATGTGGCTATTTCTGACTACACAAATATTGTGAGTTCATCCTTAATTGCAAATTCCTGCCTTTGGTTCATTTATCAGGTTTAAACCAATCATGGCACACAAACTATAAAGAGTTTCCATCAACTAGAACTCAGCTGGAGTACCATGTATAGTATGGGCACCTGTTATGGACCAGATCAAACCCCTTCAAAAAATATAAGGCAATAACCTGCGCCCTAGCTTTTATCAAGTGTAAGGTGCTGCACTCCAGAAATGATTCAATTGGTCAATCTACTAGGCTTTAAGCAAAACAAATTCTACTCTTACACCACAGTGAAAACACAAACAAAACTAAAAATCAATGACACAACTTTAGCTTTATCAAAATACTTAATCACCTATATATACTTAATAAAATTACTCATCAACTATTCCAATATTGCGGCATCACATAAACACACCCTTGGCAAAGGAAAATTCAGCAAAACAATTTGCTCACTTGCTATCACTTGCATGATAGCAAGAAGTCAGGAAATATATCAAAGAAAAAGAGACAGCCTATAAAGTGGCCAAGACCACTGGGAAATCAGAAGATTGGGAAGGCTACAAAAACAAACAGAGGATAACAAAGAGAGCAATAATGAAGGAGAGGGTCAAATATGAAGGTAGGCTAGCTAGTAATATTAAAAATGATAGTAAAAGCTTCTTTCAAGACATAAGAAACAAACGAGAGGCAGAAGTAGACATTGGGCCGCTCCAAATTGATGCTGGAAGGCTAGTGATGGGAGATAAGGAAATAGCTGAAGAACTTAATAAGTACTTTGCGTCAGTCTTCACAGTGGAAGACATGAGTAGTATGCCAACAATTAGGGAGAGCCAGGGGGTAGAGTTGTGCATGGCTGGCATTACAAAAGAGAAAGTGCTAGAAAAGCTAAAAGGTCTAAACATTGATAAATCTCCTGGCCCCAATGGGCTACATCCTAGAGTTCTGAGGGAGGTGGCTGAGGAAATAGCAGAGGCTTTGGTCGTGATCTTTCAAAAGTCACTGGAGTCAGGGAAAGTCCCAGATCATTGGAAAATTGCTGTTGTTGCCCCATTGTTTAAGAAAGGATCGAGGCAAAAGATGGAAAATTATAGGCCGATTACCCTAACCTCGATATTTGGTAAAATTCTAGAATCCATTGTCAAGGATGAGATTTCTAAATTCCTGGAAGTGCAGGGTCGGATTAGAACAAGTCAGCATGGATTTAGTAAGGGGAGGTCATGCCTGACAAACCTGTTAGAATTCTTTGAAGAGGTAACAAGTATCTTAGACCAGGGAAACCCAGTAGATGTTATCTATCTAGACTTCCAAAAGGCCTTTGATAAGGTGCCTCACGAGAGGCTGCTGAGCAAGGTGAGGGCCCATGGTGTTCGAGGTGAGCTACTGGCTTGGATTGAGGATTGGCTGTCTGACAGAAGGCAGAGAGTTGGGATAAAAGGCTCTTTTTCAGAATGGCAACCGGTGACGAGTGGTGTCCCGCAGGGTTCAGTGTTGGGAAGCGGCTGTTCACCTTATACATTAATGATCTGAATGAAGGGACTGGGGGCATTCTGGTGAAGTTTGCCGATGATACAAAGATAGGTGGACAGGCAGATAGTACTGAGGAGGTGGGGAAGCTGCAGAAAGATTTGGACAGTTTAGGAGACTGGTCCAGGAAATGGCTGATGAAATTCAATGTGAGTAAATGTGAGGTTTTGCACTTTGGAAAAAAGAATACAGGCATGGACTATTTTCTAAATGGTGAGAAAATTCGCAAAGCAGAAGTACAAAGGGATCTGGGAGTGTTGGTCCAGGATTCTCTAAAGGTTAACTTGCAGGTAGAGTCCGTAATTAAGAAAGCGAATGCAATATTGTCGTTTCTCTCAAGAGGGTTGGAATATAAAAGCAGCGATGTGCTTCTGAGGCTTTATAAAGCTCTAGTTACACCCCATTTAGAATACTGTGTCCAATTTTGGGCCCCACACCTCGGGAAGGACATACTAGCCCTGGAGCGTGTCCAGCAGAGATTCACACGGATGATCCCTGGAATGGTAGGTTTAACGTATGATGAACGGCTAAGGATCCTGGGATTGTACTCATTAGAGTTTAGAAGGTTGAGGGGAGATCTAATAGAGACTTACAAGATAATGTATGGTTTAGAAGGGGTGGGTGCTAGCGAAGTTGTTTCCATTAGGTGGGGAGACTAGAACGCGTGGGCACAGCCTTAAAATTAGAGGGGGTAAATTTAAAACTGAAATGAGATGACGTTTCTTCAGCCAGAGAGTGGTGGGCTTGTGGAATTCATTGCCGCAGAGTGCAGTGGAGGCCGGGACATTGGATGCCTTCAAGGCAGATATCGATAAATTCTTGATCTTAGAAGGAATCAAGGGCTACGGGGAGGGTGCAGGGAAGTGGAGTTGAAATGCCCATCAGCCATGATTTAAATGGCGGAGTGGACTTGATGGGCCGAATGGCCTTACTTCCACTCCTATGTCTTATGATCTTATGGTCTAAAAAGGAGAAATTGAAAGCATGAAGCAGAGACAGAAGTCTCTGCCAGAGGTATGGGATGGGGCAGCACAGTGGCTCAGTGGGGAGCACTGCTGCCTCACAGCACCACAGACCCACATTCGATTCCACCCTCGGCTGACTGCCTGTGTGGAGTTCGCACATTCTTCCCCATGTCTGTGAGGGTTCTTCCAGGTGCTCTAGTTTCCTCCCACATTCCACAGATGGGCAGGTTGGGTGGACTGGCCATGCTAAATTGCCCACAGTGTTCAGAGATGCGTAGATTAGGGGGGTATAGTCTGGGTGGGATGCTCTGAGGGTCAGTGTGTACTTGTTGGGCCAAAGGGCCTGTTTCCACACTGTCAGGATTCTATGAAGTCAAGCTTTTTGTAGCAGTAGACAGTGAGCTGTATCTAGCAGCTTCAACTTCAAAAGCTGCAACTTCAACAACTGAAAGCAAAACGAAAACGCTTGGTCCATGTAGGCCTGACTCTGAATGGCCTAACTTCTGGTCCTATGTGTTATGGTCTCATGGGCTCCACCCACTCACGCTTCTTCTGCCTAATTTTAAGAACAAACCCAAAGGCTATTTATTCTGCTTTCCATGGAGCAGACTCCTCGGCACCAGGTTAACACCACCCCTCTTCAAGAGAACCATGATGGACAAAATCTCTCTTAAAGGCACATTTTGTCACAGCACCACATTATAGGATGAATGTAAACACACCAGGGAATGTGTAGAAGTGATTGACAAGGATTGTTCCAGGGATGAGGAACTTCAGTTACGAGGGCAGGTTGAAGAGATAGGACCTGTCCTCCTTGAAGGGGATGGTTCATGAGCAGGCTGGATAAGAGAAACCGTTCCTGTTTTTAAAAGGAGCAAGAACAAGTAGACATAAATTTAAAGCGATCTGTGAAAGGAATAAGGGCGAAGTGAGGAAAACCTATTGCCGCTCATCAAGTAGGTTTGGCAGTGCCTGGAAGGCTGGTGAAGGCAGGTTCAATTGAGGCATTCAGCAGGGTGAGTATTTGGATAGAGACGGTGCGCAGGGGCCTGGGGGAAAGACAGTAGATTTGGCACTAGGTAACAATGCCTATTTAACAAACTAGTGCAGGCATAATAGGTCAAAATGGACTCCTTCTAAAACATAACATGGCTGTGACAATGAGGTATTTAAAATTTCTCAAAGATCATTCACATTGATATTGTTTTGATTAGCTCACCTGTTTTCACAGTGAAACCGAGCAAGAATATCGCTTGCTTTAGTCTCACTGTCCAGCTGGATAGCCATGGAAACCTTTGATAGTTGAGTGGCATAAACACGGATGACTCCCTCGGGGATGTCCGACTGCAACGTAAAATGACAAAATCATTTTGAAAGTCGCACTGATTATTTTCCCACACTCCTGCCATACCCTTTACTTTAACCGACAATGTTCACTCAGCAGTTGTAAGCTGGTTATATCATGGGGGAGATGCTGGCCAGGCCTGTGGAAACGGGTTCAAGCCCCACCATGGCAGCTGGCAGAAACTTACATCCAATCGGTAAAGTGTGGTCTTTGTGAGAGTAACCATGGCAACTACCGCTGATTAACCTGAAATCCCCCCCCCCCGCCAGCCTTCCCTGGCACGACCTACATGTGATTCCAGGCTCTTACCTCAGAAATCAGTTCAAGGGCGTCTGTGTGTGTGTGTGTGTGTGTGTGTGTGTGTGTGTGTGTGCACGTGTGCATCTGCGCGCGTGTGTGCGCGTGGGTTTCTGCGTGTGTGTCTGTGTATGTGTGTGTGTCTATGTCTGCGCGTGTGTGTATGTGTCTGTGTGTGTGTGTGTGTGTGTGTGTGCACGTGTGCGTCTGCGCATGTGTGTGCGCATGGGTTTCTGTGTGTGTGTCTGTGTATGTGTGTGTGTCTGTGTCTGTGCGTGTGTGTGTCTGTGTGTGTGTTTCTGCATGTGTGTGTGTGTCTGCGTGTGTATGTGTGCGTGTGTGTGTGTGTGTGTCTGCGTGTGTGTGTCTGCGTGTGTGTGTCTGCATTTGTGTATGTGTGCGTGTGTGTGTCTGCGTGCGTGTGTGTGTGTGTATGTGTGCATGTGTGTGTCTGCATGTGCGTGTGTGTGTCTGCACGCACGTGTGTGTCTGTGTCTGTGAGTGTGTGTGTGTGTGTCTGTGTGCAGTGTCTGAAGGTGGTACAGTTGATGTAGTTTACACCGATTTCAGTATGGTTTTTGACAAGCACCCGCATGGGAAACTGATAGCAGAGGTAAATGGACGTAGGATCCAGCATAACTTGGCCAGTTAGTTCCAAAACTGACTCAGTGGCAGGATGAGTAGATGCTGGTGTTGGAAAAGATCAAAAATCACACAATACCAGGTCATAGTCCAACGGGTTTATTTGGAAACGCAAGCTTTCATAGCTCAGCTCCTTCCTCAGGCGTAGTGTCACTAAAAGTTGTGTACGAGGCCCCAGCGGGATTACAATGTGTAATTCTGGTCACGACACTATAGGAAGGATGTGACTGAACTGGAGAGGGCTGCAGAGAAGATTCACCAGGATGATGCCTGGGATGGGGCCTTTCACAGGGAAGAGAAGCTGGATAAGCTCGAGTTGTTTTCTTTGGAGTGGAAAAGCCTGAGCAGGGACCAGATTGAGGTGTATAGGATTATGAGGGGCATGGACAGGGTGAATAGAAAGCAGCTATTCCCATTAGTTGAACAGTCAATAACAAAATAACATACTTTTAAGACAGGTGGTTTCGGTGGTCTTGTGGAGATTTTTTTAAAGCAGTGAGTTGCTAGGGTAAGGATTGTACATCTCGGAGGTGGATAACCTCACACCCTTTACAAAAGTACTCCAAGTGTCAGAACATTCAAAGCTATGAGCCTAGTGGGACGAGTGTAGGTTCCGTGTACTTTTAATGGCACAGACCCGATAGACCAACGGAGGCCAGGCAGCATCAGAAGAGCAGGAAAGCTGTGGTTTCAGGTCGGGACCCTTCTTCAGAAATGGGGGAGGGGAAGGGGGCTCTGAAATAAGTAGAGAGGGGGAAGCGGTGATAGAAGATGGACAGTGGAGCGAATAGGTGAGAGGGAAGACGGACAGGTCAAGGAGGTGGGAATGGAGCCAGTAAAGGTGATTGTAGGTGGGAAGTTGGGGTGGGGGTTGGTCAGTGAGGAGGGAGGGGCGGGTGGATGGGAAGGAAGTTGGGCAGGTCAAGGGGGCAGGAATAAAGCTAGTGGAGGTGAGTGTAGGTAGTAAGTGGGGGTGGGGGTTGGTCAGTGAGGTGGGAGGAGTGGATAGGTGGGAGGGAAGACGGACGGGTCAGTGAGGGATCTGGTTCTATAGGCAGATACTGAGAAAGGCAATGTGGTTGTACCACCTCAGTGGATCTCTCCCACTGCAACCCTCTGGTAAACCCTTCGGCCCTAAAACTGTTCGACCACGTCCCGAAGCAAACCAGGTACTACAGCCACACCACCTTTCTCAGTACCTGCACCTACAGAACCAGATCCCTCATTGACATGTCCATCTTTTCTTCCACCCATCGGCTCCTCCCACATGCTGAGTTCCTCCAGCTCCACTCTGTATTATCTCAGACTCCTGTATCGGCAGTTCCTCCTATCTCTGATGGACCAAAGGGCCTTGTCTGTACTATATGATTTCATGATTCTAGGAAATGCTGACCTTACCTGTAATGTCCACGTGAAAGAATTTACAAGTTACTAAGTACCAAATTGATCTGATCGTAATAGGCAGACAGAAAAGTAAAGATATCACCCTTATACGATCATAGCTTCAGCACTGTGGACATCTCTGGTCACCATATATAAGGGAAAAAAAGTCCTTCGAAAGAAGGCACACCAGGAAGTTACCAAGCAAAGAAGAAAGGTTAAGAGGTGACCTAGTGATTTCAATTTGACAGTTTTGATAGAGAAGAACTATTCTCTCTGATGAATGAGTTAATAACCACAGATTTCAAACCACTGACAAAATGTCGTGAGGGTTCAGGCCTGCTCTGTCGAAGAGTCAGAAAAGATACAATGGGGGGAAGGGCTTCCTCCTGTACTGTGAGGTTTCATAACTTTATGGAAGAAGAGAATGGAATATTGCTAAGCCAATGACAAGGCACAGGAGGGTACCTTTAAACAGTGTCCCAAAGCAGACGGACACGAGTTCACGCCTGGGACCTCCCACAAGGCAGGCTCCTGGTTTCGGTTGCGCCCTCGAGGAGAGGAACCAGGGGAGGGCGAGCCATTTCCCCTGAAAGTTGGAGGAAAGAAAAACGAAGACGTGTTCAGCCACGTCACTCTGGTCCGTCTTCGATTCTCACTTTCGTTCATCTTCCGCACCTGGGCGATCATAAAGGGCGGGATCTGCAAAAGACAGGAGTAAAGCTACAGTCATCATTTTTTGGCCCAGAGCAGTCCCTCTCTGAGTAGCAGTGAGGCTAGTGATGTTCACTGATTTTGAAACTAATAAATGGAACAGCAATTTCAGTCGATGGGCTGACATACAGCTAAACTCAAATCTCCAAGATTTACTGTCAGAGACATCCCACTCAGAATCAAAGAACTATTATAGTTCCAGTCGTGCCTGTACCAGCTCTTCAAAGAAGAGTTATTACCTAGTGCCCATCTCCTGCTTTCTCCCCCCACACCTTTGCACACAATTTCCATTCAGATAAATGTCTAATGCTTACTTTTATATCTCAAACCCGCCATTCCTGGCAACATCCTGGTAAATCTTTTCTGACCACTCTCTGCCGTTTTAATAATATCCTTCCTTTGGTAAGAGTTTCACACAGTAGTCCAGAAGGGGTCTCATCAAAATCCTGTACAACCTCAACATGACATCCCAAATTGACACTATCCAGGTCAGAGCAGAACACTTAATCAGCACCCCATCCTCCACCTTCAATATCCACCACGGACTCAAGAGTGATAGCTGAAGATACCATCTGCGAGGTGCACTGCAGTAGCTAGGTTCCTAGGACAGCACTTTCCCACCAACTCTCCCACCAAGAGTAACAATAGCTAGTAAGTTCCCCACCAAGCCACTTACCATTCTGACTTGGAAACATATGGTGGTTCTTTCAATGTGGCTAGGTCAAAATCCTAGAACTCCCTTTCTTAACAGCACAATGGGTATGCCTACACGCCAAGGACTACAGTGTTTAAGGTGACACTTCACCACTATTTTCAAGAACAATTAGAGATGAGGAATATGTGTGGGCCCACTCAGTGAGACTCGCATTACATGAACAAATAAATAATAAAAAGATTTTGTTGAATGATAGAGCCGGATGCATGGACCAAATGACCTACTCCGTCTGCTCTTGGGTTTACCCGATCCGGTCGTAAAAATGTATGTTCGAAACAAAGATAAATTTAAGAACCTATATAGTTTCATATAGCTATCAGAATAAATCATTCAACTGTTATTAAATTGATCATTCTCCAGCCTTTGGAGAATGGCCTTTGGGTTTCCAGGAACAAAATATGAACATCCCAAAAGATGCAGCAAGCAAATCAGGAGGAGAATCACAAGGCTTTGAAAAGAATTAGCTGTGTTTTTTTCCCCCCTATTGTTTGTACATTTACTTGTTTGTCTGCACCTGCCTACTCCTGTCAGAAAGTGAACTGCCACTTCATTAGTCAGCTCGATGAGGATCAGTTAGGTCAGCTGACTAGCCAGTTGGTTTGTGTTGCAGAATTACACCAACTGAGCAGGTTCAATTCCTACACTGGCTGAGATCATCACAAAGGTCCCTCCTTTTCAATTTCACCCTTCACCTGAAGCATAATGACCCTCAGGTTAAACTCAACACCAGTTGTGGAAGAGTCAGTTACCAGGGGCCATGGGTTTAAAGTGCGAGGGGCAGGATTTAAAGGTGATGTATGGGACAGGTGTTTTACACAGAGGGTGGTGGAACTCACTGCCGGGGGAGGTAGTGGAAGCAGATACAATAGTGGCTTTTAAAGGGCATTTGACAAATACACAAATAGGATGGGAATAGAGGGATACGGTCCCTGGAAGGTAGGGGGTTTTAGTTGTGACGGGCAGCACATCGGTGCAGGCTTGGAGGGCTGAAGGGCCTGTTCCTGTACTGTATTCTTCTTCGTTCTTGTCTCTCTCTAATGAGAGAGTTGTCCTATGGTCCCCCAGGATGATGGAAGCTTTCTATATCTAATACTCCACTGCCAGGCTTTATTCCTGGGCCCCACTGGTTTCTTTTTGGCTGCTGGATGTAAAACATAAGTTTTAAAAATGAAATTTTGAAAATAACATTATTTTATTGCCTCTGTGAATTTTTTCCTGGTTTGCTCATACCAGTATCCAGGAATTAAGTGTATAATTCCTGGATATTCTCGGGCATACTCTAGGAAACTGGCAAAGCCCGAGCAGGATTGGCAGCACACTTTTCTGACTTGGATGTGAATTTGTGGCCGACTTGCACAAAGCTGAAAGGAAGTAGTGCAGAGTGCTGGGTGCAATATGTTCACTCACAGTCCAGAGGATGTCCTGATATTTGATGAGAAGCTGCACAACGTTGGCAGCTTTGGTAGCGGCCTCTGCTTCTTGATGGTTTCCAGTCCTCCCTTTGCACATGAAGAGGTTCGGGGCAACAATCATGGAGACATTCCACAGGCTCATTCGGTTTTTGGCTTCATTGGCTACAACCTTGCTGAGATATTCCAAGAAAGCCTGGAGGAGGGGGAGTGGGAGGCAGCAGACAAAAGTGGATCAATTCAATTTTTAATGAACTTGCTTCTCAGAACTTGCCACTTGCTGTTTTACGCAAAAGAAATTCAATTTGCATTCCTAGTTTTATCCAATTTTCTGAGAACTTAGTGTTCTAAGATTTGGGTGCCATGCTGCTCTCAATATTTGTAAACAGTGTACTAAGAACATATTTTATATGAAATCAAACTATAATACTCTGATTAAAGAATTTTGGATCAACTGTGAATAAACTGAAATGGCAAAGAAATACTAACTGAAATTTTGGTTTATTTTCTAATAACAAGATTTTTTTCAATCCTGCCAACTAATTAGACCTTCACTTTGCAGGTACAGAATTCAGGCTGTTCACTTCGCAGGCTAGGAGAATTGGCCATGCTAAATTGCCCATAGTGTTCAGGGATGTGTAGTTTAGGTGGGTTATAAGGGGATGGATCTGGGTGGGATGCTCTGAGCTTCGATGTGGACTTGTTGGGCTGAAGGGCCTTTTTCCACACTGTAAGGGTTCTATGATTCTATGAGGAAAGGGACATGCATTGCTTGTCCAAGTCTGTACAGCTCTGTGAGTAACCCAACTACTCCCATTCTCCTGTCCTCCACCCAACTCCCAGATATTGTTTTGTTGCTCCCCAGGCTTTTATCCAAAATGCAGGAGGGTCATCAATTCTAGTTCGGTGCTGGATTACTTGAGGAGTGAGATCTGCATATTGCGATTGCTGCTCACTATGTGGTGAGTGATGTTTTATCAAACCACAGACATTAGGGGAGGCAATGGCCTAGTGGTATTATCGCAGGACTATTACTCCAAAGACCCACATAGTGTTCTGGGGACCTGGGTTCAAATCCTAACACAGCAGATGGTGGAATCTGAATTCAATTGATATCTGGAATTAAAAGTGTAATGATGGCCATGAATCCTTTGCTGGCCTTTGGGAAAAATCCATCTGGTTCACTAATGCCCTTAAAGGAAGGAAACTGCCATCGTTACCTGGTCTGGCCTACATGTGACTCCAAACCCACAGCAACGTGGTTGACTCTTGACTGCCCTCAGGGCAATTAAGAATGGGCAATAAATGCTGACCTAGTCAGCAATGCTCTTATCCCATGAATGAAGAAAGAATAAAGGATTTTATTTGTTGTCACTGAAAAGAAAATGGATCGAGTTGTAGATGGATCGTTAATGTGAGAAATTGGACGCATATGAAGTTTGAGGTCATTGAGACTGTAATAACTTGCTTGAACTCAGCAGCCACTGGCTGTGTCAGCACTTAGGCCTTTCCCTATGAGGCCCATTCAGAAGGCTGCTAACCACACTGCTACAGGCTGGGCCAGGTAAGGACCAGATGGGTTTTTACAACATCCAACGTTTTAATTCCAGATTTATACCAAATTCAAATTTCACCAGCTGCCACTGCGGTATTTAAACCTACATCCTTGGTATGAGCCATGGTCTAATGGATTACTATTCCAGTGACAACAACACTACACTGCTGCCCCACGCTCTTGAGAAGGTGATAGCGAGCCACCTTCTTCATCCTTGGCACCAACTTTTCAGTCAACCACATTGCTATGGGCCTGGAGTACACGTAAGGCAGAGCAAGGGCAGCCAACAGGTTTTTACTGATAATCCAGTCGCTTCTCATTGACAATTCTGACAGTGGTCCAGCTGTTTCTGCGGAACCAGAAGTCAGGGCTGCAATCAGTGTCTGACTTCGCTCAGAGCAGCTGTACCGACATAAAACTGTGAGGGAACCAGTCACTGAGATCAACTCTTTATTTAATGGACTGAATTTAAATTATCCAGTGTGCTGTGGTGGGACATGAACTCCTGATTTGATCATTAGTCCCAGACAACCGGATCGCAGGTTCAGTAACGCAACCACAACAGAATGTTGCAGCATTTTTTTCTACAATTTTTTCATGGGCTGCCCATTCCTAGTTTCCTTCGAATGGAGTATCCTACTGGGCCATTTCAGAGGGCAGTTAAGCCAACCACTGATACATTCTGTGTTCACCCTCTTAGATTGAACATCAACTCAGGGTCAAATTATTTCCCTTTTAGTCATACATACCTTGATAGTGTCTCTATTGGGATCAGGCAGTAACATGATGATTAGATGTAGAGCTTGAATCTGCAACTTGATCGGTGAGATATCTGAAACCAAAACAAAGATAGTTGTTCAGGCGTAAAACCCTCATTTTCTGCATAAACAGTCAGGAAAACTCTTTAATCTTAGAAATGAAGCCAACATTCTAACTATCTCGCACACAAATGTAAAAGATCCCAAGCTAAGTCGAGGTAAAGTTGCTATAGTCTTACCAGACCATAGGTTGTTTTCTCATTAGAGAGAGACAATGGTGGTTTAACCTGAAGTCACACAGCCCCCAGGCAAAGGGGTGCTGGGAAGAAGAGCCCTTTATGGTAATGTCAGATGTTGTGGGAATTGAACCCATGCTGTTGGCATCACTATGCATTGCAAAAATGCCATCCAGCTAACCAACTACTGAATCTACCAAGCACAAAGAAGCTCTTTCTGGCGTCTTCACCAATACTTAGCCCATTACTAACGTCTGAAAACAGATTAGACAGTCATGATCAAACATCTGCCCATGGGATTTTGCCGTGTACAAACTAGCAGCTCTACATAAGTTCAAAAGCTACAATTCAAAAGCATCGTCTTTAAAATGGTTTGGGACATCCTGGAGTTACGAAAGGTGCAATATTCATACAAAGCTTTCTTCCTTTCATTCTGATGGTTTCAGTGTTGATGAATGTTCAGTCATCAGCCATTTTTCACCCTTAAAACCAGGCTTCTAGTGGGTCAGTTATATATTTAAATGCAATTTTTCAAGAACTGAATATGCAACAATTTATAAGAGAGGTGGCCCTATGAGTAGCTTAACGGCTCGGCAGCTGGCACCATTACCTCGTGGTAACAGGGACCTGGGTTTGATGGCAGCCTCAGACAACTATTTGTGTGGAGTTTGAACGCTCTCTCCATGTCTGCACGCTTACCCTCTGGGTGCTCTGCTTTCCTCGCACAGTCCAAAGGTGTGCAGGCTAAGTTATTGGCCATACTAAATTGCCCATAGTATCCAGGGATACACAGGCTTGATGGAAAATGAATGGGTAGGGGTTTCCAACACTCTTCAGAGAGTCAGTGTGGACCTGATGGGCCAAATGGCCTGCTTACACACTGTAGGGATTCTATAAATGGAAGTTTTCTGCACCTCAGTGAATTATGCGGAACCTTCATTTCTCTGAAACTGGACTGCTATTGCAACACTTTAAAATAATTCTTAAAATTCTTTCGATTATGTTTCCATTTGACAAAATTCTGACAGGCTTGATTATCAAAGAACAGCAAACAAGGATCTCTGTAATTTTACAATGCCTGTTAGATTTCTTAAAAACAAAACTTGTTCTCAGGAGGTCAGCAATCACTCAGACTGGGTAGTGATTATTGAAAGAGTTTGAATTGGAGTCACATGGAGAACACACTGTGGATGAGCGACATTCCATTTCCTGAGGGGCAGGGGGATTTTTAGGCTGTTGTGGTTTTAACTCATAAGCTACATTGATTTCAGTTCCACAAGTTACACTGTGGGATTTAATCTCATGTTCATTCCAGCACAAGTAAGTCCGCTAACCGTCAGCAAAAAAGCTGACAGAACTGAATTTAAGAAATCCATCTGCTGGAAGAAGTCCAACAGCAAATCGACTACAAGAGGAGGAGATAACTTGCAAGGCCAGTTCTTATTGGCCACTCCAATCTTCAAACCCCAATCAGAAAAATTACACCAGCGTTTGGCTGGGATTTGGTCAAATAGAACAGCAGGCACCACCAGAACATAATAGCGGCCCAGATTTCACTAGCAACAGCAAAGTAACTGCTGTCATCTCAAGGTAAGTCACACATGATGATCAGACAACCTCCACAGCACAACTGCTTCCTTTCTGATATTAATTTAGAATCTTGCACCAAGGCAAGGAAAGTTCAAGTTATCCAGCACCAATGATGGCATCGAACAGACTAAGCAGCCAATCACATTGAAATATTCTCACAGACCGCAAACCAGGAAATAAAATGATGAATCATCCATCATTTTCAGTAAGTTTTAAATGAGTAAATGATTGGGGTATGCACATGTGATGGATTTAGAAGCCAAAATATTAAACAAACAGTTTAAAATGCGACATTTTGTGATAATTTTCAAAACTTAAATTAGTTGGGGGCCACTGAGGCAGCTCAGCACTAATAATGAGTTTAGTATATCGTAAAATGAAATTACACATCATTCAATAAGGTGCAACCTTTTCCAAGATTGGGATCAACAATATTAAAAGGCACAGAATTGGTAGTTCAGTGATTTCCAGTTAATAGTAGTCTGTGAGGATTTCAACTGTGCACAAAATGGGATCACACAAAATCACAGGCAACTTTCTGACTTGTACATTTAATTGCATATGGCTAGGCTCCAGAGGTAATCAGATTCATACGAGTTATATTGTGATGGAACATAAACAACTTCACCATCATTACTATTACACGGTCCAGACCATTATGGCTGTAGCTGGCGGACAAAAACAAAAGGCACAAAATAGTTGAAATGCAAACTCTTTCACATTTTGAACGTCAACATATTGTTGAATGTGCAGCGGGGTTGAAGAGTGCTTATGTGTGAGCATTTCTGCGAGGACAGAGACACTGTCACAAAAATGAAAAGATGACTGAAATATACTGAAGTTAACAAGTCATACTTTGCACGGCGACAAACGCTGGGAGGTATTCCGCAGTAAGTAAAGGGTAGGGCAGTTCTCTGATGAAGGTCTTCAGCAGGCATGCGACATCATTGTGATGGATTTGGTCCCAGTCAAAGGTGTCATTGTAAAATTTTGCCTCCAACTCTTGTCGATAATTCTGTGAACGAAAGTTACATTCATTTCAATACAACTCATCTTCTGGGTTTAACAACATGTTTTGGTAGGACAGGTGATATACTAGTTGTAAATTAATAAACTTGTAGTTACAGTTCCCATAACTCAATGTTGAAAGCTACAGAGGACGGCCACAAAGCAAATTCTGTTTTTGCTAAAGTATATCATGTAGGAAGATGATGCAAATGTTTCCTGCCCATGATTCGGGCGGCATGGTGGTTCAGTGGTTAGCACTACAGCCTCACATCACCAGGGACACGGGTTCAATTCCAGCCTCAGGCAACTGTCTGTGTGGAGTCTGCACATTCTCCCCGTGTCTGGGTGCTCTGGTTTCCTCCCACAGTCCAAAGATGTGCAGGCCAGGTGAATCAGCCATGCTAAGATTGCCCGTAGTGTTCAGGGGTGTGTGGGTTATAGGGGGGTGGATCTGGGTGGGATGCCCCAAGGGGTAGTGTGGGCTTGTTGGGCCAAAGGGCCTGTTTCCACCCAGAAGGGATTTTAATCTGAACCAGAAGAGGTTGGGTCCTTAAATGATTGAACTGGTCTGAGGGAGCAGCACTGCCTACCCATGTTGCTAACACTCCTTTGTAATCTCTGCTATAATATATAATTATTTTAAACACCTTTTTAAAAATCCCGTGTGGTGATCGAGAAACATCAGTGCTAAGGAAATTAAAATTTTTTTAACCTCAATTCTCTTTTGTTCAGTAATACTTAACCTTGAGTTCCTGCAGCATAATTTTACACTAAATATCTAACAGTAAATAATCTGCATTCCTCACTATTCAAGGCAGACAGAATAGGCCACCTAATAAATTCCACTTCGAAAATCTATAGGGTCATAGGATCATACAGCACGGACACAGACCCTTCAGCCCACTCGTTTAAGTTGGCCAAGTTTCCCAAACTAAACTATTCTTACTTGCCTGCATTTGGTCCATATTCCTCCCAACACTATCCATTTGTGTACCTGCCCAAATGTTTTTGAAATGTCTTAACCGTACCTGCATCTACCACCTCTTCTGGCAATTCATTACACGTACGAACTACCCTTGACATAAAAAAAAATCGCCCCTCAGGTCCCTTTTAAATCTTTCTCCTCCCACCTTAAAAACATGCCCCCAAGTTTTGATCTCCCCCACCCTTCAGAATGCTTATCTATAGGAGTTTATAAAGTCAAGAGGGGTATAAAGTCGCACCACAAGCTCTTATGCTCCAGTTGAAAAAACGTCTCAGCCTATCCAGCCTCTCCTTATAACTCAAACTCTCCAGTCTACCACATTCTGGTAAATCTTTTCTGAATCCTCCGCAATTTAATAATATCCTTACTATGGCAGGCCTGATATTCTCTATGATTGGATGCGCGATGAGCATTCTCTCACTTGCATTTTACCCTGTGTGATGCAAGGTGTATGATTTATATAATTATATGACTTATTTTCGAGTTTGGATTCCACTAGTGGCACGTAGGTTTTGGCCTGTGTCTATCAGCGAGTGCGATAATTGAGTTTTGACTATTTCTGGATCCAGAATTTTTAAAATCCAATATGAGAGAGGGAGTCCATGTGGTGATAATGAGGATTGTTTGATCAGAAACAGTTTTATATCACGGAGGCAATGGCCTAGTAGTACAATGGCTAGGCCCTTAATACAGAGACCCAGTTGACGTCCTGAGGAGAGATAATGGGAACTGCAAATGCTGGGGAATCCAAGATAACAAAGTGTGGAGCTGGAAGAACACAGCAAGCCAAGCAGCATCTTAGGAGCACAAAAGCTGACGTTTCGGACCTAGACCCTAACATGTTGCTTGGCCTACTGTGTTCATCCAAGCTTTGCTGATGAAGGGTCTAGGCCCGAAACATCAGCTTTTGTGCTCCTCTGATGCTGCTTGGTCTGCTGTGCTCATCCAGCCCCACACTTTGTTATCTCTGCTGTCCTGAGGACCCAGGTTGAATCCCACCGTGGCAGATGGCTCACTAATGTCGTTTAGGGAGGGCAACTGCCATCCTTACCTAGACTGGACTACATGTGACTCCAGACCCACAGCAAGGTGGTTGACTCTTAACTGCCCTCTGGGATGGGCAATATATGCTAGCACAGTCAGCGACACCCTTATCCATGCATGAATAAAAGCAAGAAAAAAAGTGGATAAAGCAAACTGTGAGAAAAATTATCTCCCTTTCCATTAAGAAGGGTTCTTTTTGGTACATTGTGGCATAGTGGTAATGTTGTTGGACTAGTAATCCAGAGGCCCAGGCCAATGCTCTGGGGATATAGGTTCAAATCCCACCACAGCAGCTGGTGGAATTTAAATTTGATTAATAAATGTAGAATGGTGACCATGACGCTTTCATTGATTGTTGTAAGAATTCATCTGGTTCTCTAATCCCTTATAGGAAATTAACTCCGTCAGCCTTACCTATATGTGACTTAGACCCACAGCAATGTGGTTGACTCTTAACTGCCCTCTGAAATAGTCAAGCAAGCCACTCAGCTCAAGGGCAATTAGAGATAGGCAAAAGAACACTGGTCTCAGCAGCATCACTCATATCCCATTAAAGAATTTATAAAAAATGGATGTGGGCAACTGGGGATTTCTGAGTGTTTTGAGATATCAATAGGTCACCAAGCAAGGAAGGAAATAATTGAGAAGCATCCTTCTGCAATAAATGAAGGACCAGGTGCTTATCCTTTTGTTCAAAATAAAGATAGTTTGACGTTTTTCGGATGCTGGATCTAAGGCTGGTTTGTGGCAGAAGATCGGCCTTGAATTTGTTAGATGACAGAACATCTCAAAGGGCTGAATGGCCTACTCTTGCTCCTATTTTGTGCGTTCAAAAGACTTCTGGAAGTAGGGTAAATGCAGTAAGGTGTGTGCCAGAAACCAGGAGCAAGGCAGATCAAGGAACAGCTCTTAATGGTGGTGGAAATTGGTATTTACTTCAGAGGTGAAGTGAAACAGTCTGATTGGTTTTGTGGAGTAGATGGAGTTCATGCTCAAGCACTGGTGCGAAGACCACACATCTAACCATAAGTGGCAGCAGACTGGAAGGACATAATGAAAAGCTTTCAATCTTGACTTTGAACAATCCAATTCAGACAGTGAATTTCAAACGTCCACCACACGTTTGTGTAAAAGGTGCTTCTCAATTCCGTTCCTTTACACCTGGCTCTAATTTCACGCTTCTATTTCCTTGTTTTTGGATTTTGGAAATATTCAGGGTTAATGCAAAGGTCATGGAGCAGCTACCCGTCATGGATTCAGAGTTAGTTGTGTGAAGTGCTGATCGCATACACCATCTTAAATAGCATACACATGATGTCCAATGTTTGCTTTGCAAGGTAGGGCTATACGTGGTTAATGTTCTGTTCCTCAATAATGTTATAAAAGTGTACTTTCAGCAAATGGGTTACATAAACTTTAAACTTTTTCAACTACACTCTGGTGCCAAGGAGCTTCACCAATTCTTGGAAAACGGTAGAAAACTGCCTGGTTTCCAAGAACAAAGATTCCTCGTTTCTGGTGTACAGCCAAAAACATTCGAGCCGCTTTTCTCAAATTAAAGTCTCTACTTAACAGACTGCAATGTTCCCTCTGCGGGACTGTGCCATTCTCAACTCCCAAGCCACACGGCCTGCATCCTTTCCATCTGTCACCGGCAGCAGCCTCTGTGTGAGATTTTAAATGTGAGACACCATGCGACAACGTCCTGTCCTTGATAAAAGTGATTTGTCTTTCTCTGATACTTCAGACAGGGTTAGGATCCCCTGTAGCACAAGGGACATGTCAAACCGCAGGGAATGTATGAATGTGGAATTTCGGTGGGTTAGTGTGGAATAGCAATTTTCCAGATTCGATGAATTCTTCATCTGTGTTTTTTAAAGACAGAGCTTGTCTCCCATTGGGTGCACACACAGTTTGCAATCTTCCAATGCACTTATAAGGCAGCATGACAGTCGAAAACAGGCAGCTAAAGGAAATACTTGGAGGATTAGTCACTCATCAGTGTCTTCCATTTCTCTAAACAGCTTCATTTTTTACTAAGCAACACAAAAGAACAAGGCACACTTAAACTGAAGAAGGAAATGCCTCTTGAAGACTAAACTCAAGAGTATGAAACTTGATACTACCCCATGTCATTGGCCTCAGAACTAGGTTTAAAACAAGTAACCTTTTTTTAAGATATGTAGTCTGAGAGATCAACAGCACAACAAAATACAGTTAGTAACTAAATACTTAATCATGCTATTGTGGCAGTCAAGTAAACAGTGCAGATTCAAGTACACTTCAATTAATGTCATGATATTTGCATCAATATTAGCGTTTTCCTGCTTTTTTAAGAATTCATTCATTGCAGTTAAGAGTCAACTACATTGCTGAGGGTCTGGAGTCACATGTAGGCCAGATCAAGTAAGGATGGCAAAGGACATTAAGTGAGTTGGGTGGACTTGTTCGATAATCAACAGAGTTGCACAGTCACCACCAGATGAGCATTTTATTCCTGGCTTTTATTAGATTCAAATTTTATCAACCATCATGGTTGGATTTATTAATTATTCTCAGAGCCGAAAGTAGGGGTCCGAGTCAATCAGAGCAAGTGTCACAGTGGTAGGCAGAGCAAGGGCAGGGTGGGGGACAGAGTGGGAGGGATAGGGTGGGGAGCAGAGCAAGAACACATAATGGGGATTTGTCTGAAATCTCAAGTAACCACCAGTCTCGTGAAACCCACACGCCCCTTTCTGAATAACAACTCTGGCTGCAATTTCACAATGTTTATTTAAACCAGGTGAAACAGATTCAAGAGCACTGCAGTCTCCTTTATTGAAATTTTTAGTGATCTGTATGATTGACATTTTTATTGGCCTGAAGTATGAACGTTTAAAAAAAACACTGGTGGAAACCTATCACTGAATGACTTCTTTCAAACACAGAACTGTCATTGTAGAGTTCACTATTTCTATACAGTATAAGGAACAGAGAACTGTACATCACAGGAACAGGCCCTTTAGCCCATGATGTTGTGCCAAGTATGATGCCAAATGAAACTAATCTCTTCTGCCTGCTCTTGGTTCATGTCCCTCCATTTCTTACATATTCATGTGCTTATCTCAAAGTCCCTTAAATGCCCTTATCATATCTGCCTCCACCACTACCTTCCATTCCATATTCTTACCACTTTCTGTGTTAAAAATGTGCGCCTCACATCTCCTTTGAACTTACCTCCCTCTCACCTTAAATGCATACCCCTTACTATTAGACATTGCAACTGTAGGAAAAAGTTTCTGACCATCAACCTCATCTATGCATCTCATAATTTGATAGGCTTCTATCAAATTTCCTCCACTGCTCAAGAGAAAACAACACAGGTTTTTCAAGCCTCTCCTTATAGCTCATACCCTTTAATCCAGGCTGTATCCTGCTAAAACTCTTCTGCACCCTCTCCAAAACCTCCACATACTTCCTGTAATATGGCGACTAGAATGGAACACAATTCTCTAAGTGTGGCCTAAACAAAGCTGCAACAATTCTGGTCAAGGGTCTAGGCCCAAAACGTCAGCTTTTGTGTTCCTGGGATGCCGCTTGGCCTGCTGTGTTCATCCAGCTTCACACTTTGTTATCTTGGATTCTCCAGCATCTGCAGTTCCCATTTATCTCTGATACATGACATCCTGACTCTTGTACTCAGTTCTCCAAACAATAAAGGCAAGCATGCCATATGCCTTCTTATCTACACCCTATCTACTTGCATGTCCACTTTCAGATATCTATGGATTTGAACCCCTAGATCTCTCTGTACATCAATGCTGTTCACAGCCCTGCCATTAATTGTATACTTTTTCTTAATATCTGATCTCCCAAAATGCAGCATCTCACATTTATCCAGATTAAACTCCATCTGCCATTTCTCCCCCATCTGCAACTGATCTGTATCCCACGGTATCCTTTGACAATCTTCCACACTATCCACAACATATTATTTGCAAACTTACTAACCCACGCATCTACATTTTCATCCAAGTCATTTTTATATGTATATTAAAAACAGCACAGTGAGTGAATGACTGTCGGGGCCTGAGGGGCCCACAGGTTAGTTTGCGGGGTGGAGGGGGTGCATCAGAAGGGTGTTTAATTTTAGAAAGAGATGCGTAAGACAGCATGTATGTGATTGGAAAGTGTGTAGCTGACCCGATAATCGTCAACTACAGTTCCTTGCCTTTTCCCCTTAATCGTTCAGCAACTGGAATCAACTCTTATCTGAACAACAACCTCTCCCTTTAGCTCACTTTAGGAGGGAGATTACTCACGAGGTGATGAATGAGAAATGATTCCTACCTTCACTCGTGAGGCAGAGCCTGGAACCCGGAGAATTCCTTCAGCATCCAAACCAGTTTGCTCCATTCTTGACAAAAGCTAGGACAGGATTTGTTACATGTTTAGGCAATTTTCACAATGGCAACCTAGTTAAACACATTTGAATTAAAAGGTTAGGAATTCTTGTATATTATACCTATTGGGTCAGCCAAGTCTAAAGTCTTGCTCAAACCACCTCTGCCGCAGTTTACAATCATGTAAACTTAAGAACATGCAAACATTCATAAGCTATTAAACCACCCCACCAGCCCCCAGTCCCAACCCCAAGTCTGTTTGTTTATCTCCATCACCTGGTCCACTTCCTCCCTCCACTATAACACAGTCCTAAATCTCTGATGTTTTTGTTATCTACTGGCTATTTTAATGCTCCCCGGCTGACCTCCCATCTTCCAGTCTATACAAACATGAGCTCATCCAGATCTCTGCTGCCTTTATGCTAACTTACATTGCATCAGGTTTACTACTGCAGACAATGACAACTTATTAAGGGTTTCTAAAAATGCACAGATTTAAATCTATTCATGGCTTTACGTTTTCACATCTCTCTCTGTGTAGCCCTACGTGGAACTTTACAAATACTTTGATAAACATTTATATCCTCCAGAAAAGAATTCTCACTGGGGTAGAGGAAATAAAACTCTTCATCTGTTTTACACATAGACTAAGAAAGGTCTCTGCTTCTGGTAAAATAAAACTACCTGAGACTCATGTAATGGGCCTTGTGCTTTCTTGTGTTAATGATCCCGAACAAGTCAATTCTTCACAGGTTATCCAGACGAGTTAACTCCACTTTTGCCAATCCCTACTCCCCCATCTGACAGCCTTTCATTTAACAAAAGGACCCACACAAAATGCTAAGGGCCAAGACCTGCTTGCAGCTCATTAAGTGCTTCTTCCCTGGGTCTGAGCTAGGGATAATACTTTGTGACTCAATTGCTTAAAATCTTGCATTTGCTGTTCACACCCCAGCACTTGATTCAGCAGCTTAACTGCTGTCTGCCTGTACTTTCTGCCTAAACGCTCAAAAAGAGTCTATTGGCAGTTTGAGACAGTAAGAACTGCCTTTGCTGGAGTCAGAGACAACAGTGTCGAGCTGGAGGAACACAGGCAGCATCAGTGGCACAGGAAAGTTGATGCTTCGGGTCGGGGCCCTTCCTCATTTTCTGAAACGTCAACTTTCCTGCTCCTCTGATGGTACCTGGCCTGCTTTGTTCCTCCAGCTCCACACGGTGTTATCTCTACCAGCAGGTTTACAGTTTATGGTTCTCACAACTCCCTTCACATTACACTACCTAAAGACAGGTGCCCAAAGTGACTGCTGTGCTCCAAATACATTCGGACTGAGGCACAGATAACTGAGCCACCTGTGCTCATCTGACTTGCAGATTCAGACCCTCACGAGAGAACTGTTCAGCATTCCATTTTGGAGGATGCTGGAAGTCTTAGGTAATGTTGTTGTCCGTTCTGTGCTTATTTGTGATCCATTAGGTACATGCAATCCTTAGTTTCAATGCTATGCCAGGGTCAGTTGAATGGTGATATTGCTGAAAACATGAGATGGACATAGTGACCATTACATAACTCCAAACTAAGTGAAATAGTGGTAGTGCTCCTACCCCTGGAACAGGAGGTCCAGGTTCAAGTTCTGCATGCTCCAGAGGTGTCTAACAACATCTCTGAACAGGTTGATTAAAAAAAAATTGGTTAAATTAGAAAAAAACCCCTCCAAACCAGAAAAGTTTTAACCTACATGTTATCTGGGGCACATTACACAGAGCTTACCTCAAATTAAAGGATAATGAAGACTTGTTTTTGAATGAACGGTTTTGTTGAGAGTTTATTGTCAAAAGTTTTATAACAAATGGGGCTATAAAATCAAACATAAATGATCCAAAAGCAAATCAGCTCCACTTTAAAGCAGGGAGAGACATAAAATGTGTCCAAGATCACATGCTTAAACTAAAATATGGGTCTTTTGCTTCAATAAAATCAGAGTCAACAAGCTTAAAAGTCTGCAGATATCCATAAACATCTTGTGACAGGCACCCCCTCTCTAACATTGCTGAATTTCACACTAAATTATATAGCGGACTGAATGTGAAGAACTAATAATCAAGGTTTCAATTCACCCAAAGGAAGATCTTTAAAAAAGGACAGTATCGATTGATAAATTTGAAAAGATCAATTTGTTGGGAAGCAACATCGGGAAGAAAAGAAGCAATCAATTTTCCAAATACTCAATCTGAATCAGTGTGAGATTAAGAAAACACAGATTGGGTACTGAGTTACTGCCTCATAAGTCTCAAAGCTAAAGGCAGCCCCACACACAATGCACCAGCCCAGCTGGGGAGAGGAAATGGCAACTGGATCATAGCCAAGAAGATCGCTCAGGAGGGGATTATACTACTGCATTCTAAAGAGTCTGTTTTACTTCAAGCACAGAGGTTACCTTTAACTATAATCTGCACTCGAAAAGGCAACCCATCACATTTAATCCTCTCTTGTGGTATATCTTTACAGAGTGCATAATATTCTTCAACGCAGTTGTTGATGTCTGTGACTTTCAACGGTTTGTGTGATTTATTGAAAATCCCTGTACTTGAGTCTTGACTGCATGCTGTGTGCATGGTTGGACCTTCTCACTGTCACCCTACACAACACTGGAAACTATGCCAGCCCACATTAAGCCACATATATAATCGGGCATTCCTGTTCATCGCATTGTACCTACTTTTTGAAAGATGAGAGGAATTTTTGTCCCTGGAACCTTCTTTTGATCGTTTTCAAGCAACGTTGTGAGGGGAACACCAAAGGGGCCTGTTTCTGTAATGAATAAGGAACTTATTAAAACAGGTTCTTCTGAAATCAGCAGCAGTAGTAACATATGTTTCAAGAGTAACTTGATGCATTCCCATGAAAATGCGATGGCCGGAAGTAAGAGGTCTAGGGAGAGCCTGCAATCATTCTGTGTAAACAATCTCAGATATCTATAGCTCGGGAGATTGCCATTCAACCCATCATGTCAATGCCAGTCAACAAGGAACTGATTACACTATTTCCATTTTCCAGCTTTTGACTCATAGCCCTGGAGACAATGCAATGCAAGTGGATACCTAAATACACCTTAAACGTTCTAAGAGTTTCTGACTCAATTTTCAGGCAGTACGTTCCTGACTCCCAGCATGCTGTGAGTGAAAACCGAAACAAGTGAGGATGCTGTAAATCAGGAACACAAACAGAATTTGCTGGAAAAGCTCAACAGGTCTGGCAGCATCTGTGAAGAAAATAATCAAGGTTAACGTTTCAGGTCCAGTGACCTCTTCTCAGAACTGTTTACTAACCCATCCACCTCCATCATGTCCCCCCCCCCGACGTCTCAACCTTCACTGCTCCACAACCTCTCCCTTGTGGCTGTCTCATTCCTGTGGGAATTGGCACTGGACAGAGATGTTAATTATTCTTTGTGCTGTTGATCTTAAGGTAAGTAAAACCAATGAAAATAAATTTAAAGCGGATATCATCAGGTATTATTTACTCAAGAAGTTGTGCATGCTGAGTTGTTGAGTACCGGTGAGGAAGGAAATAGTTAAAAGGGATCTGAGGGGCAAAATATTCACACAGAAGGTGATGCGAGTATGGAAAGAGCTGCCAGAGGAAGTGTAGAGGCTGGTACAATTGCAACATTTAAAAGGCATTTGGATGGGTAAATGAATAGAAAGGGTTTAGGGAATATGGGGCCAAACACAGGTAAGTGGGGCTAGTTTAATTTAGGAAACCTCATCACATGGAGTTGGGCCGAAGGGTCAGCTTCCATCCTGTAAACCTCTATGACTCTACTGGTCAGCTTTTGTGCTCCTAAGATGCTTCTTGCCCTGCGGTGTTCATCCAGCTCCACACTTTGTTATCTCGGATTCTCCAGCATCTGCAGTTCCCATGATCTCTCACCATCCTTCTGCCTCATTTGCAAATAGCGCTCAATATCACAAGTTAAAAGGAATGCTAACTAAGTGCAATGGTTAAAAGTAACTCAAACGTAGAGATTTATAATCATAAACATACTTTGTGCCTTCATGCAACATAATGAAATGTTATGGTCAGTATTGAAGAAAACTCACCCTTTGCTTTAACCCTCACAGTCCTGTTCCTCTTCAATTCTATTCCAAGTGCATCGTAGAAAGTGGTGATCTCTATCAGAGAGAGGTTATGGATTTTTTTCATATCCTGAGGGGATAGATCTCCAATGCGTGTTAATCCCAGTCTATCCTCCCGAATGGTAAATTTCTGAAATTGCAAACAGAGTCAAAACCATTAGCCAAGTTCTCACAGGGGGAAGTACAATTGTTTTTTTTGATAAATCCCAGTGTAAAATGGAGTTGTGTTTTAGTGAATAACTAGCACGTGGCTTGAAATGTGCAGCATTGCTATAGGCACCTTGGAGCTCACTTTCTGTGTCCTATGCAATGGTGTAACAAATGTTCTCATGTGCCATCCCCACACACCAGGGCTGGACCTCAGGCTAGCAATGGGCTCTCCCACACTCCAGTATAAATTCTGGAAGAGAGCCTGCCTCTTAGCCAGCTTGCCAGGTTTTAACCTGTTGTACAATAGCCTCTTTAATTAGTACGAGGAAGAATTCCCATCCATCTCCAGTACTGTAGGTGCCATTTACCAACAGAGCCAGGCATTGAGGTTTCAATCCACCAGGCCTCTCCCTGGGTTCTAGTGTCTCCTGCAACCCATTATATTAAAGCATCAACACAACGAGGCTCTCTAGGTGGACAACTGATGTTCATTCAAGTCTTCAATGTTCTAATGAAACCTTGTTGGTGAAATCACAGGGGGGGGGGGGGGGGGGGGGGGGGGGCAAGGGCCAATGAACCATCAACAGGTACACTGATGGTACAATGCACCAAAATGAAGAGGGACTGGTGTAGCGGTAATGAGCTAGTAATCCAGGGCTTTGGGGTCATGTTCAAGAGACATGAATTCGAATCCCACTAAGGTAGATGGTGAAATTTGATTCAATGAAAATCTGGAATTAAAAGTTAGCCTAATGTCTATTGTTGTAAAAACCCACTGGGTTCACTAATGTCCACTAGAGAACAAAACCTGCATTGTTACCTGGTCAGGCCTATATGGACTCCAGAGACACAGCAACACGGTTGACCCTAAACTTTCCTCTGAAATGGTGTAACAAGCCATTCGGTTTAAGTCGCAGTTAGAGACAGGCAATGGATGCTAGGTGACACCCACATCCAGGGAAAACATTTTTAAAAACGAATGGGCCCACGCATCAGATTCCTTGTGTGTGGGCAGGCTATAAGCTTTCATTTAACTATCAATTTAAAGCTACAGAGGATCGAAATCACTTCGGGACATTGGATGCCTTCAAGGCAGAGATTGACAAATTCTTGATCTCAGAAGGAATCAAGGGCTACGGGGAGGGTGCAGGGAAGTGGAGTTGAAATGCCCATCAGCCATGATTTAAATGGTGGAGTGGACTTGTTGGGCCGAATGGCCTTACTTCCACTCCTATGTCTTATGGTCTTATAAAGAGGAAAAATCTAAACATATTCAAGACTAGGCCACTATTTATTTACAAGAAATTGTTTCTAGCCTAGTTATTTGTTTCCTAATTGGAACATGTATGTTTTCTTTTGCACAGTAAGTGCAACGCTCTCACCTTTCACCCTTGCAGACCGTGGCACTTCTAGCAGTGGCATTGCAAATGAACACAGCCAAATTTTATACATTGGATCTACTGTATCAGTGCAGTGACATTGGCTCTAAATATGCAGGCCCTTTATTAACAAGATTTTACACAAAGTTTCATTTCTCAGTTTCTATTATTTCATATGTAACTTCTATTCACTTTTCTCTGAGTCTGCAACCAAGCTTGGGCAATCACACACAGTGAGCATTGATCAGTTAGTAAGCTCTTACAATCAAACACCGAGCAATTGAATACAACAGGAATAGCAACAACCCTTCAGTAGCTATGAAGTGAGTTGAGAAGTCCAATGGTCACAAAAAAATTACACAAATGGAAGGTTTACTTTCCTCAATAGAAAAGGCAGAAAATAACAAAATCACTTCCTGCAGAAAGTATGGTGTTCAATTTAAAGATGTAGAACTCAAGAAATGTTTCAGCACCAATTTACTGCCTTAACAAAAGTTCAGGAGGAAAGTACCTCTAGAGTTTTCCATTTCTGTTCAAAATCTGATTTGAGTATTTGAGTTTAAGGGTTGCTTTGCATTCAACCAACCCTAGCAAACCCAGACCTTGTTAAACCTGAGAAACCATGTAGCTAGTGACAAACTTGTTAAATTAAACAACTGAAGCACACAGTCATCCTCCTCCCTTACCGGCAGTGCTGCACTGTTAGGCCTCTTTATAAAGTTGTTTCTGCACTGCTGTTCTTTCTGAGCTGCTGTCAGAGATTCTGAGTACGGGATGTCCCAGTTCAGGTCCTCCGTTATTTCTGGCTGGCTTTCTGTTTTCTCACCATTCTTATTATTCTCTAAGGGAACAATAATGCATTGGCATTAATCGTGCATACAATTTAGCCACAAACCGTGTGAAATATTTACCTGTTTAGATTGTTCGACTGTTCTGAATTATAAAATATGGAACAGAAGTGATTTACAAACATTATGCACCACTACAATTGCAAGAATTCATTATACTTGGACTTAGATAGAGAACCTCTTCAGCAGTCCTTGGTGCGTTTCTGTCACCTTTGTTGAAGTACAGGCGACATTGTACCTCTCTTCTGCTAGGCTTCTGCATTCTGTTTAGACATGATGCTAGTGAGGACAGAAATGAAGAAGAATTACTTCTCTCAGGATGTTGTGAATCTGAGGAATTCTTTACCAGGGAGGGCTATCGAAGCTAGAACATTAAGTACATTCAAGGCTGAGCTGGGCAGGTTTGAGGAAAAGGCAGGCAACTGGAGTTGAGGATTATTAGATCAGCCATGATCTCATTGAATGGTAGTGCAGATTAGATAGGCTGAACAGGTTACTTCTGCTCCTATGCCTTATGGTCTACACATGTAGTATGAAAGAGTGGCTTACACAGCGATGGTGGAGAGCAATTAAGGATCATCCACATTACTGTAGGTCTGGAGTCACATTAAGACCAGACTAGACAACGATGGTAGACTTTCTTCCTCAAGGTAGTCCTCGTGAACCCAATGGCGGTCCAGTCGTCTTACCGTCACCACTAAAGACATCAGCTTTTATTTATGATTCATTTTCAATAAGTAAACTAAATTGCTGTAACTGGATTTGAGCATACATCTCTAGATCAATAGCTGAGCAACACAGCCGGAACACTATGAATTAGCTTGAGGAAAAACTGATGAAGCTAGTTTTATTTGATTGATTGATTGAACCTACTTTACATTAGCAGTCTGCAGGTTAAATTTAAAACAGTTTCCTAAGGTCAGATCTTTAGTTCTGCAGGTGTTAGAAAGTCTGACTTTGGTGACTATTAATATCCTTAAAAAGGCAAGTGATGTACTGGGCTGCCTGGTTTTTTTTTCATAATTCATGATTAAAAATAATGGCTACATTATTCAAATAGTGCAATGGCCAAACCTGTCATTCAAGCCAAGGTCAGATTTTTAACTAACCAAACAGGATGAATCTTATCTACAGGGACAACAACATTTTGAGACACTCCGAAAACAGGCCAGATTTATATCGCTCTCTGAGCTATTCAAGTGACCTCCAGAAAGCAGTACTTGTTCTATCATAAGTGGCCAGATAATCCTTTCTTATCTGATTCTGTACAAGTTCATCCCAGAACAAAAGGTTCTGATTTAAAATGTTAGACTGCTTTCCGTCCTGTACTTGAGAAGATTCTCCACTTGTGTATCAAGGCTTAACAATGCGCTCAGATATGCGGGAAAAGGATGGGTCTTGGAAACAGGACAGCAGGAAAAGTGGCTTTGGATGATTCATTTCTAATCTATTTCTATTTTAGTCTCCAGCATTCACCTGGTGAGACCGGGAAACTAGCCTGAAGCCCGTCTGAGTGTTTTCACTTTCCCTTTGTGGATGAGATGGAGATCAAGCCTTCGGAAATCAAGCTGCCCACGTCAGAGTACTTTTAACCTTTGCTGTATGAACAAGGAGTCAGCAGAGCTCACCACCCATCCTATAGAGTGGGCAGCCTCTCTAACAGATGGGTGATCCTTTCTTCCCAGGTAGTGAACCAATGGAAGGGTCAAAAACCAACCCCATGGGAAAACGAAGCATGGGCCATTACTGTTAATCGTGTCAGAAATCCATTCCCAGTGCCATGAATCAGTGGCTGGATCGGTTCATAGAATTGTACATAGCAGGAAAAGGCCATTTGGCCTTTCTGCCTGAGTTAGTTCTTCAAAACTGTTCATCACTAGGACAAAACCAGGAACTGATCTAAATATTTCACATATCAATTGGTTATCCAATTCAACGTTCTGTTTTCAACATCTCCAACAGTGTTATAATACTCAAGTTTGATTCTGATAGGTCAATTGTGGTCACAATTGTGAAGCTTTTGCTTATTGTTGGGTTAATAATGATTATCATCAATAATCCTACTGCAGGAAGATTCCGTCATTAGCGCACATTACACGAAGAATGACATTCTGAACAGGCTGTCAATGAAATGATTACTCTTAGCTGTTTGCCACAGTGTACTTTTAATCTTGATCATTATCATTTTTCTTTTGAGTGAACCGGATGTACAGATTAGGATCAGAGTGGACCAGGCATGATTTCACAGCTTTAACTCAAGGCACAATTCCAAAATCAATTTACACTAGGTAACGTGCAAAAATGGCATAAGATTAATAATGGATGCCAATTGAGATAACCATCTAACTGAAAACAAAAACCCATTAGCTCAATGTTTGTCAGTTTGTTTCATCGATAAGTAGGCAATGTTTAAAGTATGCGGTGTTACATCTATTTCTTCAAATGAGATGCTGATGTTATTTTCTTTCCTGTAATTCCTACCATTTTGGTCTATTGAAAGTGGTGACATTAGCTGGGAATCAGTTTGATGATTACAAATAGCCCTATAGATTCTCACTCCTCAGTCGTTATTTATAAGTCAGGACTGTGTATCAATTGGAATCCTTAACATATGGTATATCATCACTGAGCAATCGCTGTTAATGAATACATATCACTAGACCACAAGGCCAGATACTGAAGTCATTATTTTGTTAGAATCTAAATGTGACAAACCTGGATTTGCATCTCAGTCCAGGTGACACCTGTACCCTGTTGACTTTCGGGCACTCTTCTGAAACCTGGGCTTACAACCACATCCCACATACCCTTCCCACCCAGTCTTAATACTTATATATTATACTCCCCATTGCCCCTCATTTCCTCCATGTTGTTCTGTACCATCTCATACTCACCACATTTATCGAATGCCAATTCCATGCCTTTTCCCATCTACTGCGTCTCATATTCATGTTCTTAATATCACCCCATGCCACCTATACCTCGCCTCTCATGTTCCTCAAATGTCACCCCATGGTTCTATACTACCTCCATGTATCCAACACAGCCACTTATCCAGAATTACTGCAGACAGACTGCAAGGTGTCTTTGCAATGAGTGTTAAAAATAAGAAGCTTCTAACAATCTAACGTATTAATACATTGCACACAGAGCAGCATTCGTAAAAGCCATTCAAAAATGCGACTGCTTAAACCATTAATCTATTGTAAAGACAAACATTTATCAATGTATTGCATCAAAGACAGATACTTATTTAATAATCTCAAAGCTGATAATGAAATTGTGACCCCTGACTGGAATAGGGCTTTGAGCAGAATTTTACAACAGCTTGCCAGCACTTTTACATATGGGTGTTCCCAAACCCCCGGGTGTCTCTATTCCATAGCACCTCCAACCCCCGACCTCTGGCACCACAGGTGGCACCCAGGTTATGAACAGGTTCCATTCTTTGTTCACAAAGTCGACTTGTATCCAAGTTGGAACAGAATGCAGGGCAACATAAAGCAGTCATTTGTGCGTAGAGACAATGTTCATATGTCCGATCTTTAAAAGTGTACCCCTGTATTGGATCACGTTCCTAAGTATGAACATTCATGAGTCAGATATTTGTAAATCAGGGACCTCAGTAAGTTTAAAGGGTGATGCAAGGTCTAGGGTGTTTCATCAGTCTGATCGCAATTAAGG
Organism: Stegostoma tigrinum; assembly: GCF_030684315.1. NCBI lineage: Eukaryota > Metazoa > Chordata > Chondrichthyes > Orectolobiformes > Stegostomatidae > Stegostoma > Stegostoma tigrinum. The sequence continues at coordinate 112,558,979 of NC_081358.1, read as the reverse complement.
CCATCGAGTAGCCATCATCATCAATAAAAGGCTTCTTCCTGCCTGGCCTGCATTTTGAAGTTGGCAGTTGGACTTCTGGGGTGGGTTGGAGTGGGGCGTTCCTGGCAGGTCATCATCTTAGGCCTCGGATGGGAAGGAAGGCACCTTCTTCTAGAAAAGGCATATTTTTCCAAAGTAGATGCACCCCAAAGCTCCCACAGGGCCTTTCTATCAAGAAAATTCCCACTTCCCAACCTTCTAGGCCCCATTGCTCCCTCTTGTAATGAGACTCCTTGCTCTTACCAGGGTCTTGACACTGGTACATGGAATCTGAAAATTACTAGGGCTGCTGGGACCATACAGCAGTCAGCCAAGGAGGTTGGCCATCAGATCTTAGGCAGGGTCTCAGCACCAGTCAAGGAGCATAAATCCTTTTTGCAGTAAATTAATAATCCTTGAAGAATCAGGTTACTAGGGGTCGCCATGATCAGAAGAGTTGAATTACCTGCTGACTCTTTAGATGCTAGGCTGAGAAATCCTACCATCTAAAATGTCCTGCTCTTTAAAACATAACCAAGCATTCATAATAACTTCAGCAATTACACTGTGCAAAATCTAAACATTGAGATCTACTGAAATTGAAACTGAAACGGCCTTTAAGCTGCTGACGGTGTCCATTTCCATTTCAAAGCAGATTGCCTGTCAATGGAATTCTTCAGATGCTGCCATTTCTTTTTCAAAACATTGAACATCAAGGCAATATTTTTCAAATTTAATGGTCTCCTCATTTTTCCTGTGATTTACAGATGTCATACATTTCCACAGCATATTTTCTCACAGTCTTGAATCCTATATGTGTGTATCTTCTTCTCCAATGTGGAATAAACTCAAATACTTCTAATGCATTAAACAAAGCTGCCCAACTAAAAAGTGAACTTACCTCTTTAGGGCAAACCCCTATGCTAAATCACTGCAATTAAAATGTGTCCATACTATAATACTGCATTCAATCATAACATTTCAGCCAAAGAGACATTTTAACTTGTCAGTATGTTCCCGACCTCTCAGAAGACTTCTCAGAGTAGTCACAAACTTTCCATAAGCTGAGTTTTTTTTTCAGGGCTTACAAAACCTGCATTAGCACAAGAAAATAGTGGTGTTCTTGGGCTGGGTAATACGTAGGAAGGTTAACGGGAAGGAGAGATTGTGGAAGTTTCCTATCGGGTTCACAGCAGGAAGCCGATCACAGGATAAATACATCAGAGATCATGGCCACAAGGCATATTGTTCACTGAAAGGATTGCGGGGTTATATTTTCCAAAGGAGACAGAACACCTAATACAGTAATATTCTGTGCTTTTCTGACATTGATGGGAATGCTGTTCAAAGAGCTGGACAATATCTAGGCTTGGGCTGACGAGTGGCAAGTGGCATTCGTGCCACACAAATACGAATCTATGACCATCACCAAGAAGGAACAATCTAACCACCACCCCTTCACATTCAGCTGTGTTACCATCAGTGAATCCTCCACTGTCAACATCCTGGGGGTTATCATTGGCTAGAAACTCAACTGGACTCACCACACTCCTTGACCTATCCCCTCTGTACCTCCCCACCAAACTCTCCTCTCCACCTATCTTCTTTTCTCTCCATCTTTGGTCCGCCTCCCCCTCTTTCCCTATTTATTTCAGAACCCAATCCCCATCCCCCTCCCCTCTCTGATGAAGGGTCTAGGCCCGAAACATCAGCTTTTGTGCTCCTGAGATGCTGCTTCACACTTTGTTATCTTGGATTCTCCAGCATCTGCAGTTCCCATTATCACTCTCTCACCACATAAACACAAAGGCTACAAGGGCAGGTCAGAAGCTAGGAATACTGCGGCAAGTAACTCACCCCCTGACTCAGCATAGCCTGTCTACTATCTACAAGGCACAAGTCAGGAGTGTAATGGAATACTCCCCAGTTGCTGGATGAGTGCAGCCCCAACAACACTCAAGAAGCTTGACACCATCTACGACAAAGCAGCCCGCTCAACTGGCACCACATCCACAAGCATCCACTCCATCCACCATCAATGCTCAGTAGTAGCAGTGTATACTATCTACAAGATGCACTGCAGAAACTCACCAAACATCCTCAACCAGCACCTTCCAAACCCTGGCCAACTTCCATCTGGAAGGGCAAGGGCAGCAGATAAATCTGAACACCACTGCCTTCAAGTTCCTCTCCAAGCCACGTACCACCCTGACTTGGCAATATACCACCATTCCTTCACTGTTGCTGGGTCAAAATCCTGGAATTTCCTCCCTAAGGGCATTGTGGGTCAACCCACAGCAGGTGGATGCAGTGGTTCAAGAAGGCAGCTCACCATCTCCTTTTCAAGGGCAACTAGGAACATGCAATAAATGCTGACCAGCCAGCAACAGGCACATCCCTTAGATGAATAGAAAAATAAACAGGAACCTTATTCCATAAATTCAGTTGTAAACAGACCTCATGTTAAATAAAGAAGCTTTGAATTATGTTTCACAAATGTGCATGCATGCAAGGTGCAAACATTCTGGGAAACACAGAATAGGAAGTTACATCTGGGGAGATCATCAGGCTAAATAGTGACAATAGCAAATTTTCTTGCTCATTTGTTATTCAAATTTTGATAGTGTTCATTTTATTGTGCATTCATAGTGCATCCATGCTAAATAATTTACAATTCAACTTTGCTTATCAAAGCCTTTACTTGCATGTGTGTTGGATAAATTATACTTTTCATCTGATGCATTGTTAATCACATAGGCCTAGCTGTTTTACAAAGTCTTCTTCTTTCTCTAGCAATGTAATTTTGTTGCTAAAGAAGTTGCAGTTCAGCTCCAAGGGCCTTTCTCATTCACATGGCCAAATCTTCATCAGGTCCAGATTCATACTGACTCAGTCATTGCGATTAAATAGTCAAACCTAAGCCTCTGCTCAGACAAATAAACGGGAGCTTAATTTTACAATCCCTAGGTGAGGACTGCTCAGGCTTAACTAGCCTTAATTTCCCCTCCCAAAGCCCACTCCTCTGCCACCACCCACTGTCTTACACTATCGTAGCTTCCATCCTGAGCAGCATTTACCTTTTGACTGATCCCACGAAGTTGATTCCTCAGATTGCTGCACCCCATTAGATGTAGGTGATGCCTCAGGTGTCATAAACTCAATTCTGGCCTGTGAACAGAAAGGCAATTAGTCAAAAACCCCAAAAGAAAAATTAGCAAACTTTGAGTCAACTGGCCAGAAGATTGGCCTGAGTCGTGCCCAGCCATAAGACAAATAATTGGTCAGCAGGAAAGCACAGGTTTCCATTACAAACCAGGGGAGGCGTACTTCCCTCACTATGGGGCGGTAGAACATTAAACGTGCAGAATGCACAACTCTAACAGCCATTTGGCTCTTGGCTTTTTCAAACTGGGGAGATGTTTGAGCAGCCACCTCTGCAATAAGCAAGGAACCAGGCAGTAACAGTGTGAAGCTAGTCAGAGAAAACAAGCTGCTCCAAACTCTCGCATTCAAACCACACAGACCACCGCAGTGCAATGACACCAGAATACAAGGTCTAATACCAAGTACCACTGACTCACTCCACCCAGGCATACCGCTCAGTCCTCGTTTATACCATGCACCCTTTCTCGGGCCAGTTTTTATATTTCATGCAAATATTTATTCCAACTTCTTTTTTTCCTGTTTGCACAACAACATACCAACATCTTTAAATGTAGTAGACGCTTCTGGATTCACACTAAGAAGAAGAATTCTACGTGTAAGTCCGAAAGACTGCATTCAGACCAGTTGCAGTCCCTGAGTTGCTACTTGAGTCTGCACTCTTCCATGTTCAACACCACTTAGACGAAGCACTGAGGGTGACAAGGACACAGAATATACTCTGGTTCGCGAGTTTCAATGTTCATTATCAAGAATACCACTACTCACTGGGGTGACCAATTCCGAAAGGACAATGCTTCTTGACTGAGTCTGTGGGAGGGGATGAGGCAAACGATGAGAGGGGAAAAACATATCTGATCTCATCCTCACAAGTCTGCCACAGATAACATTGTGATATCCACCTTATTATTGGTAGGAGTAACCTTTGCACAGTTCTTGGAGACAAAGTCCCATTGAAGATAACCCTCCATCGTGTCATGTGGCACTATCATCGTGCTCAATGTGATAGGTTCAGAATGGATCTAACAACTCAGAACTGGGCTACCATGAGGTGAAGTGAGGCAGCAGAAGAATTGTATACAACTCATTCCGCAACGTTACAGCCGAAAAAACTCCCCAATCGGCCACTACCATCAAGACCAGGAATTAAACGTGGTTCACTGAAAAACGCAGGCAGACACGCCAAGAGCAGCACCAACCATATCAATTAAAAAGTGAAGTGACCAGGCAGGAGCACTTGTGTGCTCAATAGTGGAAGCGCCTTGTGACATTGAGCAATCCCACAGCCAACAGATCAGATCTGTTGCTCTGTACCCACGTTACATCCAGTCTTGAGGGGCTGTGGAAATCTAAAGAACTCACTAGGAAAGAGGCTTCACAAAGAGCCCCATTGTCAACGATGGGGGAGCACAGCACATCAGTGCAAAAGGCAGGGTCAGGAAATTTGCAACAATCTTCAGCCAGAAGTGCTGAGTGGGTGATCCATCTTGGCCTGCTCCAGAGGCCCCCAGGATCACAGATGCCAGTCTTTAGCCCAATTTGATTCACTCCACGTGATGTAAAGAAACAGTGTGAAGACACATTTCACTACAAAGGCTATGGGCCCTCACACATTCCAGTAACAGTACTGAAGACTTGTGCTCCAGAACATGCCACACCTGCTCAATCAGTTCCAGTACAGTCAAAGTACTGACAGCTGCCCAGCTATGCAGAAATTTGCCTAGTTACATGCTACTCACAGAAAACAGGATAAATCCAATCCAGCTAAATTCTGCACCTCATTCTATTCTTGAGCTTCAGCAAAGTGATAAAAGGTGTCACTGGCAGTCTCATCAAGTGGCCCACAACAAACAATCTACTCACTGGTGCCCAGTTTGAGTTCTGTCAGGGCCACTCAGCTCTCGACCTCATTACAGTTTTAGTTCAAACGTAGACAAATGAGCTAAATTCCAGAGGTGAGATGTGACTGACTGTGTCATCAATGAGCCCTAACAAATCCAACAAGAACAGGAATCAGGGCGGTGGCGGGGGGGGGGGCGGGGGGGGGGGGAACTCCACATGAGTTGAAGTCACATTGGCACAAATAAGACAGTTGCAATTTTAGGAAGTCTAGGAATTTTAGCTGCTTCATTAATGGCTGTCCCTCTAAAATCAGATCAGAATTTGGATTGCTCACTGATGACTGCACAACACTGAATACTATTAACAGTTCCTCAGACACTGAAACAGTCTGTGTCCATAAGCAGCAAGACATGGTCAATATCCAGACCTGGGCTGACAAGAGGCAAAAAAGATTTGCACCACATGAGTTCCAGCCAACGGCCATCTCCAACTGGACAGAATCTAAACATATACCCTTGATGTATAAAGTCATTACCATCACCAAATACCCCACTATTAACATCCTGGGGGTTACCACTGACCAGGTAATAGGCTGTGACTATAAGGTCAGGTCAGAATCTGGGAATTCTGCAGTAACTCAAATCTTCACAACCCCCACATCTCTCCAACTGCATATATGGGTCAAAAGTGTGATAGAATACTGTCCAGGATATGTGCAGCTTCTCTACACCATACAGGATAAATCAGCTCACTTGATCAGCATCCATTATCACCGTAACTAACTATTCCCTCCTCCACTGAAACCAACGGTAGCAGCAGTGTGTACACTATACAAGATGTATTGTAGCAACTCACCATGCGGCACCTTTCAAACTCACAATCTCAAACACCTAGGAGAACGAACCAGGAGATAACTGGGATGATTACACCAAAAGACACACACCATCATAACTTGGAACTGTGATGTAGAGGTGTCGGTGTGGGACTGGGGTGGACAAAGTCAAAAAATCACATGATACCAGGTTATAGTCCAAAAGGTTTATTTGGAATCACAAAGCTTTGGGGGTGTAACTCCTTCACCAGGTGAAGTGAGAGAGAGGTACAATGACATAGAAATTATAGGCAGAGAGATCAAGGGCAGAGAGATCAAAAGATCCTACAAACGGTGTGAGTGGAGTGTCGAATTGTAAGTATCTAGAGGTGATCAAAATTGTCAGATAGTGTAAATGCCAACAGCTGAATGACAAGAGAAGGGATGACCTTTTGTACAAACTAATTCATAGAGATCATAACAATTTCTCAAGGTGATGGTGTCAGTGAGGATAGTCAGGACAGTGAGGAAGTTTTCCATTCATAGGGTAGTGTGGTGGGGTCACATGTAATACAACACGTACTCAAGATTATGGTTAAGGCCATCCTCACGGGCACGTCCTCACTGACGCCATCACCTTGATAAATTGTTATGATCTCTCTATCTTAATTAGTTTGTACAGTTTTGGATTACTTATCACTTCTGTTAGACTCTCGGGATGTAACTCTTAGACCAATCACGTTATTCTAGCCATTTGGTTTGTCTCCAGTACCACCTTACTTTTCATTTTATGTAATCGTCTCTCTGCCTCATTTAATTGGACTATAGGTCATCCTTTCACTTGTTGTTCAGCTGTTGACACTCTACTCACACCATCTGACACTTTTGATCACCTGCAGAAATTTATTATTCAACACTCCACTCACACCATTTGTATGATCTTTTGACCTCTCTGCCCTTGATCTCTCTGCCTATAAATTCTGTGTATTTGCACATCTCTCTCACTTCACTGGTGAAAGGGCTACACTCCGAAAGCCTGTGATTTCAAATAAACCTGTTGGACTATAACCCGGTGTCTAACTTGGAACTGCATCACTGTTGTTCCACCATCGCTGGGGTTAAAATCCTTGTAACTCCCCCCTCAGCAGCGCTATGGTTACACCTAAACCACATCGTCTGCAGCAATTCAAGAAGACATTTCACCACTACCTTCTCAATCTGAGATAGGCAATAAATGCTGGCCCTGTCAGCAATGTGTTCATGTATCATAGAAGGATAACAGATATAGAGGACCCAGATGTCTTTGTGTATGAATTGCTAAAGGTTAGTATTTAGGTACAGCAATTAGGAGAGCTAATAGAATGTTATTTTAGGTGGATTGAAAAGGTGAGGAGGTTATGCTTCATTGTACAGGATATTGGTGGCACCATATTTGGAATAATGTGTACAGAACTGGTCATCTTATTTAACATGGGATGTAAATCCATTAGAAGCAGTTCAGAAAAGGATAACTAGACAAATACTTAGAATGGATGGGTTGTATTATAATGAAACATTGAACAGGTTAGGTTTTTACCTGCACGAGTTTAGAAGAGTAAGTGGCAACTTTACTGAAAGATAAGACGCAAAGGAGTCTTGACAGGCTGCAGGTAGAAAGGAGTCTCCTCTTGTGGGAGAATCTAGAACTAGTGGTAACTGTTTCAAAATATGAAGTTGCCCATTTCAGACAAAGGCAAGAAGTAATTTTTCTTACAGAGGGTTGAGTGTATTTGGAGCTTTCTTCCTCAAAAGATGGTGGGAGCAGAGTTCTTCAAAATTGTTAAGGCAGAGGTAGATACCTACTGATAAGCAAAGGGATGAATGGTTATAAAGGCAGGCAGAAATGTGGAATAATCAGGTCAGCCATTATGTTATTGGGTGATTTAAAATTCATTCGAATGAAATTTGAAAACTGTCTGCTCCTAATTTCCTATTGCCACTGGTAAATGTGTATTTATTGGTGTTGGAGCATCCTTGGCTGCAATGATACTCACTATTGAATGGCTTGCCAATACTCCAGACTCACACAAATATTACTTACTTGAGTTGCCAAAAAGGATATCCATTAACTCAACAGGAAATTAAAAGCGAGACAGAGAAAGAGAGAGAGGGAGAGAAAACAGAGAGAAAGAAAAAACAGATCCTGTGTCGATTTTCAATTAATTACTCTCTTCCAGATTTCAGCACTGGCCAGATGTCTTCAGTGGGAGTGGTCTGAACAGGAAGTGAGTAGGTTAACTAATTCATTTGTGCAGAAACCTTGATCCCTTTCTCTTCAACAATTTGAGAAATTTTACAGAACATAGAACAGTACAGGCCGTTCAGCCCTCAATGTTGTGCTGGCCTGTTATCCTATTCTAAGATCAAACCACCCTGCATACCCTACATTTTACTATCATCCATGCGCCTAGCCAAGGGTCACTTAAATGTCCCTAATGTATCTGACTTCACTACCATTGCCAGCAGTGCAATCCACACACACGCCACGCTCTGTGTAAAACCTGGCTTAAGCCTGGTGACTTCAGAATCATTCTTGCTCTTTACATTTCTTGTTCTTAATTCAACTGGACTAAGATCGATAAGGGGGGATTCATTTTTCAATATGTAAGATCCAGATGCTTTATTATCCTGTGGTATGGAATTGAAACAGCTTCACTGGCCTTAGAATAATTGCAACTGTACATTAGTTACCTGAGAATGAACTCATAGCAATAGGTACCAATGGAAGCTGCCAAGCTGACAATACAAAAGGAGGCTCACTAAGACAGCTTACTATCTCCATGAAGTCTTATTTGAAATATCACTGAATTATTACAGAGCAGGAGAGGATCATCTGGCTCTGAAATGTCTCCTTTGACATTTTAACACTGTGCTATTCCATACTACTTCTTCATAACACTGCACATCGTTTCTATCTAAGTAAGTGTAGGAACAGGAGTGACCCATTCAGCCCATCCAGCCTATCCTGCCACTCAATATAACCATGGCTGATTGAACACTTTTATCCATACAATTCCCATAAACCATTATGCCATTGGTGAATTAGAAATTTATCAACCTCTCATTTAAACATAGTCAAATACTGAGCTTCTGCTGCCCTCTGGGGTACAGAACTCCAAAGGTTCAAAAACAAAGTTGCTGGAAAAGCTCAGCAGGTCTGGCAGCATCTGTGGAGGAGAAAACAGAGTTAACGTTTTGGGTCCAGTGCCACACTTTTCCAGCAACTTTGTTTTCGTTCCTGATTTACAGCATCCGCAGTTTTTTTTTTAACTCCAAAGGTTCTCAACCCTCTGAGTGTAAAATGGTCTCTCCCCATCACAGACCTAAACGTACAAATCTTGGTTTTAAAAACCGAGTGTAGACTCTCCAGCCAGAGGAATATCTTATCTGCATTACCCTGTCTATTCTTTTAAGTATTTTGTAGGTTTCAAAAAAACTTCTTTTTTTTCTGGACAATACAGGTCCAGTCTACCCAAACTCTCTTCATAGGACAGTTCCATCATCCCATGAACAAATCTGGCAAACCTTTATTGCCCCCCACCTCCCCTCTCTCTCTCTCTCTCTGTCTCTCTACGGTAATAATATTTTTTCCTGAGAAAGGAAGACCAAAACTGCACAACGCACTTCAGGTACAGTCTAACCAAGACCCTATAACTACAGTACTGAAATCCTCTTGCAATAAGTATTAACATTTCATTAGCCTTCCTAGTAGATTTTTAAACCTTTACATTATGTTCTCCAATCTTTTCTCATAATTGAAGACTCACAGCCTACATTCTCTTCTGCGCTCTGTCCATTCTTCCTATAGTGTGGCATTCTTCCTATAGTATGGCACCCAAGTCTGTACACAATATTCCAGCTGAAATCTAACCAGTGTCCACCATAACCTCCTGCCTTTCTACTCAATGCCCCCATTTAGGAAGCCTGGAATACCCCATATTTAATTAACACTTCTCTGCCTATCCTGCCACCTTTAATAACATATAAACTTCTACATATGCCTTTCTGTTCCTGCACACCCACCAGAATAGTACCTTTATTTTATACAGTCTCTCTATCTCTTGATATCAAAATGTAGTACCTCCCACTTCTCTGCACTGAACCTTATCTGCCACCTAACTGCCTGCTTCACCAACATGACTATCTTTTTTGAAGTCTACACTGTCCTCTTTACTGTTAACTACTCTCCCCCGATTTGTGTCTTCCACAAACTTTGAAATTGTCCCTTGCACAATAAGATCTAGATCATTTTTATATATCAGGAAAAGCAAGGACTCCACACTGACCCCTGGCAAACTCTCTCACAAAACTTGTTCCAACATGAAACATACCCATTAACCATTGTTCTCTGATTCCTATCCTTCAGCCAATTTTGTATTCATGTTGCTACTGAGCTTTTATTCTATGAGCTAAACATTTTCTCTCAAGCCTGTGGTGCAACACTCTATCAAATACTTTCAGAAGTCCATATACACCACATCAATAGCATTACCTTCGTCAACACTCTCTGATATCTCTTTTAAAAACTCTGACACGTTAGTTACTCATGACTTCCCTAATGAATAGATGTCAACTCTTTTGAATCATTCCACATTTTTCCACTTGACTGTTGGTTCAAACCTGAACAAAGGCTTCTAGAAATGTCCCTACCAATGAAGTTAAACTGACTAGGCTATAATTGCTGGGCCAATCTGTACAACAGATTTTGAACAAGGTCATAATGTTGCAATTTATTACTCCTCTGGTATCACTCCCGAATCCAGGAAAGATTGAAAGACAATTTTTAGTGTATCTGCAATTTCCACTCTCGCTTCCTTCAATATCTTTGGACGTACTTCGCTCGGACCTGCTGCATTATCAAGGTTAAAACCGATAGCCTAACCATAACAAGTAGGCAGCCAATCCACTCAGTCATGGTCATTGCAGGACATTGTCGTATATAATGAGGTAACAGTGACATTGGGAGCTTTCAATGCTGGATTCACATTCTGAAGAGACTCATGAATTGTGTTGACTCATTTACCACTATGTCAAATCAAAAAACTCTTTCGTTTTGAGCCTCAGTTTGGGAAAACTGGACAGAATCAAGGCTAGAAAGAGTGTACTTTGGGTGGAGTGGTCAAATCTCAGTGCAGCTAAAACTGAAAATCAGCCATGACTCAATAGCACCAATTTCAGTTCTAAGAAAAAAACAGACTTAGAGAACAAATGAAAAGAGAAGCCAAGACAGAAAAGAAAGTCATTAACAAAACACAAAACAAAAACTGTAAAGGAAAATAAACAAATAGTACATTATCCTCAAAATGTAGCAAAAGGCTCCAATTATAGTTTTAAGCCATTAGTTAATCCTGTCAATTACCATGATAAAAAGTAATATTGCAGCAACAGAAAAGGCAACCCCATTTCATGGGCATGAAACAATGTGTGTTCTGCTAAGATATTACTTACAGTGCTTGGCTCCTGGTCAGGATATAGGTAGATGCTCACTTCAGGTTCAACTTCACAATCACACACTAAGAAGGATCCTTCATGACTAGAGCGTCTGCCAGGCATCTTGCAAGTTCAACTCCAATACTATGCCATACAATCCAACAGCAAACTAATCCCTAGAATCTATGTGACCAGTTTATAAAGCTCTATTGTTTCCTTTCTATTCTGGTCTAGTTCCATGTACATAGGTTTGCATATTCACTCCAAATATGGAACCGTCCTTCAGTCAAGCAAGTTTCTCGCTGGGAACATGGGGCAGAAGTTGAGGTGCACAATGGCCCCTCGAGTGAAATATTTTCTAAGTAAATGATTAACTTTTTCTTATGAGGCAAGGCCGCAAATTTGAAGTAAAGCTCATCACAATTGGAACCGACAAATTAGGTGGAACATCTAAAACTGCATGTGGTTGTTTGCAGATTGTAATCTGTCAGTCAGCCTGCTTACAAGTTAGGAAAACAAATACAAAGATCCTAGGAACCATAAACAACAACACCAATGACTAGTGGTAAGCCCAGTGTAGTCAGCTATTAAGGTATCTATTTTGGAATAACAAAATTCAATGCCTGTAATATTTTAACATCCAACGGAGGGCCATATACCGCAGCACCACAACTTCCCAACAGCCATCTTTTCTCTGGGTACTTTTGGGATACACATGTCTCTATTGATCCATGTACTAATTTTCTCTTCGTTAATTTACTATACAATCCAACAGATATCTGAACTACTTGTTGCCTGCCACTTCAATGCACCACCCTGCTCCCTGGCCAACTGTCTTTGACAGTATCCCAGTGAAGCCCAACGCAAGCTGGAGGAACAACACCTCATTTTCCGCTTGGGGACCCTACAGCCCTCCAAGACTCAATACTGAGTCCAATAATGTCAGTGCCTAAACTCTCCCATGTCCCAGCCCCCCAACCCACACACCAGGCCTTGTTACCGCAAAGCCTGCCATTACTCACCCCCTGTTGTTAGTCACTAACAGTCCCCATTAACAACTACTCACCCTCCCAGCCTAATCGTTAACAACTCCCTTGTCTGTCCAACTCTCTCTCTCTTTGGGCTCTATCCTATCGTTTACTTCCTACCTCACCCAGCTCCCTATTTTCTGCACATAAACTGGCGTTTTCCCAGCCACTGTCCGTTCTGAAGAAGGGTCACCGGACCCGAAACGTTAACTCTGTTTTCTCCTTTACAGATTCTGCCAGACCTGCTGAGCTTTTCCAGTAACTTTGTTTTGTTCCTGATTTACAGCAGCTGCAGTTCTTTTTTTTATTCCGACACATATCAGATCCGTTTATAAGACTTGTACTGGGGCACATCACCTGCCTGAAACACACTTGCCTACCAAGCTTCCAGCTGACCACTTTACCTCCATTTTTCCCTGGGCTTCAAATTGGTGCATTACAAAGCAACATAACACTTCACTTCCCAGAATCAGGGAGGGTGTGGGAAATTGTTACATTATGGGCTCATCTGACTCCTTACAGCTCTTTGGGTGTAGAGGAAACACTGATAAGATCTCTGCCTTTCCACTGGTATTTATTTGCACCTACTAGACAGAGAGGGAGACAGAGAGAGAGAGAAAGAGAGAGACAGATAGAGAGAGAGAAAGGGAAACGGAAATATTTGATCAGTTTATTTTGCGAATGTGCAGAAGACATTAATAATTTGCTCATTACTTGTGAAAGTAATCAGGAACATTGGCTTTACATAGGAGATTTAGCAATTGGATACAGCACAGTCATTTATAAGCAGATAGTTGTGGTCATGGAGTAACCGAGCAGAGCAAGGGGGAATAGTACAGGTAATTTTCTGGTTAAAATCAAGTGTACAGTTCAATGGGTTTGATCAGTCAGATTACTTACCATATCAGCCAGACCAGCAACCCTTCTTGTATGGGGGAAACATGCTAGATGTCCCACAGCATACCAATTCAAGACTGAAGCCAATTCATTATCAATTCCAATGAATTTGCAGTGCATAGACAGGCCATTCTGATCTGTGCCACTGATCAGGTTCTACACGCACTTCCTTCTGCTCCTTCTCCATCAGAACTCATCTGCACAACGTCTCTCTCCTTCCCCTCATAACAACCAACATCAACTTAAGACTTCAATGATTTCTTGTGGTAGAAAATTTCACACCTAAACATTGTGGGCCACAGTCTCAAATCCAGTCAAATCTATAAAGTACCATCTCCCTCTAACAGCAAAAGACCTATTTCATAAAAAAGATGTCTAAATAAATTCTTCTAAGTATCACAAAAGTATCTATTATAATGTTCAACTATCAAAGAATGAATCCCAATTTCTTCATCCACCTCTGCTAACAAAAAGTACAATTCTAGGTCCGATCTGCCTGAAGACCAGACAGAAAACAGCCCTGAAATGTACTGAGATAGCACGAACTGCAGATGCTGGAGTCAGTGATAACACAGTGTGAAGCTGGAGGAACACAGCAGGCCAGGCAAGATCAGAAGCGAAGGAAAGCTGCGGTTTTGCGTCGGGTCCCTTCCTCAGAAGTTCTGATGCTTCCTGGCCTGCTGTGTTCCTCCAGCTCTACAAGTTCCTATCCCTGAAATGTATTGCTTGTGTCCAGCCCTTGGTTTTCCATTTCCTGTGCAATGATATTTAAGTGCCCCAACAGAAGCCTTAGTGCATGTCTGGACTTCAGCAGAATTTGCAGGGTTTTACTTTGGGCGTGGATACTTAATTAAAATTGCGATCCTGTACTACAACAGCAAGTATATTTCAAAGGTCAATGAAGGCAAAATACCACAGATGCTGGAAATCTGAAATAAAAACAGGAGGTGCTGGAGAAACTCAGTAGGTCTGAGAGTATCCATGGAAAGAGAGTTAACGTTTCTGACTTGGCTCTTCTTCAGAGTACATCGAAATGGTTCCTGTGGCTGTCAATAACTTTGGAACACACACTGCTAAACACACTATAGAGAGATAAGTAACTTTTCTTTCATTCTTTCATCTTTTGGACCTACATTTAGCAGAAATGGGCAAAGAAATAGGGTTTCATTTTTTTGATAGTTGAACATTATTATTTGTTGTTTTCAACACTTGACAGAATTTATTTAGACGTCAACTAATATGCTTTTACAAAATACATCTTTCAATGTTAACAAGGAGATGGTGCTTTATAGATGTGACTGAATCGGAAACTGTGGTTCAATGCAATAGCAAATGTGTGAGACATTCTGCCTAACTGATGAAACAACCTTACCTGAAATAAGATGAAGATGCGAAACTCAATACCATAGAGGTCTGAGTCGAAGTTCGGTTAATATGAGGGGAAGAGGCAGAAGTTGTGCAGAGGGGAAGAGACAGAGGTTGTACAGAAGGCTCTGATGAAATTGGGGAAGAAGGAAGCCAAAGACCTCTGGTTCCATTTGTGGTAGTTGGTCCAATTGCCACAGCTGGCACCTCGTGGTATCTGGCACCATGACCTATAGGTGACACAGGGTAAGGATGTGTGTTGGGGTACTTGTCAGCAGAATGGTTTATTGAATGACTGCAATAATTGGAGTTTACATAACTGGTCAGGAATAATTCCCAAGGACTCTTTAGAGTTGTACAGAATAGATCTGCTCCTAATGATGGCTAAGGTAGAACTCAACAGCCTCCACCCAGAGATTGCATGGTGGCATCAGTTTGGATGGCACTAGAATCGACGTCAACATAAACTCTTATCGAACTGGTATGGTATACAAGACAGTCCAGTCGGTGGGGGCTTTGGGGATGGCCATTTAATCAGCTTTTTCTGGGAGCTTCAACACTTGATCAGGCTGAAAACAGAATGAAAATGGAAAGAAGGAAATGAGAGGTGGAAGACCACCATTTTAAATTATCTGGTAACTCAGACTTATGGATCTTCATCCTCATGGAAATCTTCATCTCCACACTCTTTAAAGAGCTTTGTGCATGAAGAACATTCAGCTGCCTGGCAGCAGGGACCAAGGAAGACCTGTCACACTGGAAATGCTCTGACACATGCAAGGGGACTTCATCACGCGGTTTCATCTGTTCAGCTGATTTGGATGAGCAGTAGACAATTATAAAAGAGATTCACTGAAAAAATCAGCAAATGAAATCAGAGTAGTGACTATTTACCAAAGATATTTTTTTAAAAATCAGCTTCTTTTTCAGAGAACGGCTGATGTCCCCGTTGTGACTTTCAATGCATGCTCTCACCTGAAACATCAACCCAGCTCCAATTATGTATTAGAGACAGTAGGAACTGCAGATGCTGGAGAACCTGAGATAACAAGGTGTAGAGCTGAATGAACACAGCAGGCCAAGCAACATCAGCAGAGCAGAAAGGCTGACGTTTTGGGCCTCGACCCTTCTTCAAATAAAATTTTCTGAAAAATTATTTTCTGAAGGAAAATCTAGGCCCAAAATGTCAGCCTTCCTGCTCCTCTGATGCTGCTTGGCCTGCTGTGTTCATTCAGCTCTACGCCTTGTTATCTCCATTTATGCATTCCCAGCATTTCCTGTTTGTGCTTCTGATTTCTATCACTTAATTGGCTTTGATTTTAAAGAAAGCTCCCTTGCTTGCTTTTGGAGCTTTTAGTTCAAATCATATATTTCCTTTTTAAAACGGCTAAGTCAAAATGACGTAAACGTTCAAGTAAGCAAGACAACTGGCTTGTCATCCTTTCAGATCATTGTTTCACAAAGCTGCACTAATTGTATTAGACATTGTTAATCCCTTTCTGTGGGTGCTTCCCACGCTGCTCACACTGGTCTTTATAGCACCAGAAACAAACGACTAAACTGTGGTATCGTGGAAGCATTGGTCTCTAGAATAAATAATCCATTGAACCATTAACTACGTACACCACAATCATTACTACTAAAAAACACATCTATTTTTGGCAATAGAATAATGAAAATCAGGTGCATCTTTATTAAGAATCATAGAATGGCTATAGTGCCATAGGAAGCCATGCTGTCCATTGTGTTTTACCAGCTCCATTCAAGAGCATCTCAGCCAGTCTCACGCTCTTCCAAACGGCATTGTCAGTGCGCCAAAGGCTGCATCAGTTCAAGACAGCAACTCATTAGCCAGGCACCTAGGCGTGAACAATAAATGCTAACCTAGCCAGGGATACAGTGCACATGTACCTCCAGGTGACTCTCTTCCTTTCCACACACCTCTGTAAATGGTTTCTCTGCTCAGTTGCTCGACCAATTTCCCCTTTGAAAGCCACGATTGTATACAAGAATGAAGAGTAGAAGTAGACCATTCAGCCCCTCAAACCTGCTCCGCCATTTAGGACCATCAAGGCTGATCTCATCTCAGCTGAACTCCACTTGCCTGCCTGCTCCCGATAACCTTTCAAACTGTTATTAATTAATTAATCTGTTTATCTCTTCCTTAAAATTTACTCAATTTACATCCACCGCACTTTGGGGGAGTGAATTCCAAAGATTCATAAGCCTTTGACAGAAATAATTTCTCCTCATCTTTGTTTTAATTCTGCAACCCCTTATCCTAACCTCTATAACCTGCCAGTCTAGATTGGCCCATACGAGGAAACGTTTTCTCTGCGTCTACTTTGTCAATCCCCTTTAGCATCTTGCATACCTAAATGAGATGTCATCTTTTGAAACTGCCTCCATCACATTCTTAGGCAGTGTATTCCAGATCCTAACCACTTGCTGTGTAAAAAGAGTTTCCTCGCGTCCCTGTTGATTCATCAGCCAACCACATTAAAAATTGGCTGCCTCTGGTTCTGAGGTTTTCTGCCAATGGGAACAGTTTCTCTCCATCCACCTAGACCCCCCCTGACTGTGAACTGCTCTATCAAAGCTCCTCTCACCCTTCTCTTCTCTGAGGAGAACAACTACAGCTTTGCCAATTTATCCATATAACGGTGTTCCTAATCCCTGGAATCATTCCCATAAATCTTTTCTGCAAACTCAATAAAGCTTAATAGCCCTCCAATAACTGGTTGTAGAGTACTGTAGACAACATTCTAGTTGATACTGAATTGGAAAGGCAGAAATCCATCACATCTTGTATTTTCTGCCAACATTTATAAACCCCCCAGGCTTCCACAGGTATTATTAACCACTTCATCAACTAGAGTCTGACCAGACATATGAAAATAATGGCTACAAAAGCAGGTCAGGGCTTGGAGGTCTGCATTGAGAAATTCACTTGCTGACTTCCCAGAGCCTATCCACCTTTTATATGGCACAAGTCAGGAGTGTGATTGAATGCTTTCCATTCACCTGGGTAGGCGCAGCTCCGACAACACTCAAGAAGCTTGAGAACACCCAGCGCAAAGCAGCCTGATTGCAACAATATCCACCACCTTCAATATTCACACCTTCCATCACTGATGCTCAATAGCAGCAGTGGTATTATCTACAGGATACACTGCAATGACTCACCAAGGCTCCTCCAACAACCCCTTCTAAACCTGCAACCTCTGTGACTAAGGAGGATGATGGCTGTAAATCCCATGTGGACACCACCAGCTGCAAGTATCCATCCAAGTCACATGCCATCCCAACTTGGAACTCTTTCACTGTTCCTTTGCTAGGCCAAAATCCTGGAACGCCCTTCCAGTTCTCTACAAAAGTTCAAGATGGCAACTTATCAACCACTTTCTCCAGGATAATGAGTGGTGGTAAATAGATGCTGGCCCAACCAGCAACAGCCACATCGCAAGAACAAGTTAAAATAAATAGTTATCTTCAACAATTCATGTACATATACCATCAGGTGTCTCTGTTCCTACATCCCCTCTAGAGTGGCTTCTTTCTTTTGTATTTCCTCTCCCCATTGTTCCAAGCAAAATGTGATCTCTAATCTCGGAGGCCTTTGCTCCTGATCGCTCTTTGTTTCATGATGAGAGGCTAAACTCACTGGGGCTATTTTCCCTGCAGCATCGGATGCTGAGGGTTAACCTTACAGAGGTTTATAAAATGATGAGGGGCATAGATGGGGTGAATAACCAAGTTCTGAAGAAGGGTCACCGGATCCGAAACATTAACTCTGTATTTTTTCCCTTCACAGATGCTGCCAGACCTGCTCAGCTTTTCCAGCAACTTTGTTTTTGTTTATGAACAGTCAAGGTCCTTTTCCCAGGGTCGGGGAGTCCAAAACCAGACGGCATAGGTTTAAGGTGACGGGACAAGATTTAAAAGGGACCTCAAGGGCATCTTTTTCACGCAGAGGGTGGTGCGTGTATGGAACGAACTGCCAGAGCAAGTGGTTAAGGTGGGTACAATTACAACATTTAAGAGACATTTGGATGGGTATATGAATAGGAAGAGTTTAGAGGGATAAGGGCTAAATACTAGGAAATGGGATGAGATTAATTTAGGAGATCCAGTCGGCGTGGACGAGCTGGACTAAGGGTCTGTTTCTGTGCTGTCCAACTCTGTGTCTGTCATCAACTGGCCAGAGTAACTGAACTAATAAATCAGCTGATAAAATTAATTTGCATAAATACAACTTAAGTTTGAGTTTTTATTTTTATGAAACTTTGCTGTCTCCCAAACCCCTGGCCTCTGACTGTGAGATCATCTGTACAGCAGATTTTGTATATAATCGTGCAAGAATCAGGTGGTGACAGATTTTGTGGTGGATTGATTTACAATAGCAGCTTTTTCCTCACCCGTGGATGGAATGTCCTGTCACAGGAAGCTAAAAGCACCTACACGGTGAGGTAGCAGGATTAATCCCCAGACAGACTTGGTGAAATCAGGGACGAAGCAGCTGGTGATGTGAAGAAAAGCTGGTACATCACACTGCATGTTATTTTAATCCTTGTGGTATCCCTGCTCAAGTTTCTCTGCTGTGAGACCCGTTCCAGACTGGATGGGTTGCCGCTCAGTACAAAATGCTGTTTTGTCAATCATCAGGAACTTTACAGAGTGCTGCGGCCAGCTCAGTTTTGTGTTTCATTCAGGCTCTACTGCAGTGAATTATACAATGGTGTGAGCATCGACAGCCCTCCAATATCTTGGATGAACACAATTCCAAATATTGTGCTTTATGAGGAAATTCTGTCCTTTCCCCCAAAATCCACACACACACTTTCTGTAAGAATCGTAGAAATCGTAGAATCCTTACAGTATTTAAGCAGGTCATTCGGCCCATTGAGTCCACAATGACGCTCTGAACAGCATTTCACTCAGACCTACCCCCTACCCTATCCCTGTAGTCCTGCATTTCCCACCCAATGTACACATCCCTGGACAATAGGGGAAATTTAGCATGGCCAGTCCAATTCATGTGCACACCTTCGGACTGTGGGTGGAAACTGGAGCACCTGAAAGAAATCCACACAGACACAGGGAGAACATGCAAACTTCCACGTAGGCAGTCACCCGAGGGTGGAATTGAACCCAGCTCCCTAGCACTGTGAGGTTGTAGTGCTAACCACTGAGCTACCATGCCACTCCTAAAGAAATCACTTTAGTGGCGGGGTGGGAGAACACTGTCTCCTTTTTTCAAATATTGAGCCTAATTGTGCCTTAAGCTATAGCCCTGTGCTAGAATTAGTTAATGTTGAGGGTGGGTAAATGAAGCTTGAAGCATTGTGGTGTGCATAATCCATTACCACATCAAGCGCTGCATTTATCCATTTACACAACTGACAACCACTTGTACAATGGGAAGGCTAAAGCTTTCAGTCTATAGCAATTCAATTCTTCAACCAAAGTCTTTTGGTCACTCACTCTAAATAACTCCGCATTCATTTATTTCGGATCATGTCCCTGAAGTATTCCGGGATGTTTTTTCCGTGTTAGACCGAATTAAACAGCCAGATTTCATTCTTTGTTAACTCAAAGAAATGGAAGAGTCTGCTCAGATCTTTTATGTTGCATTTGCTTGTGTGTATCTCTGCAGTGTACAATTGTGTGTGAATTGAAAACAGTATACGAAGGACCTCCATTCTTCAGTTCACAGACCAGGTTAAAACATGCAACAGAAATGGTATGATTTGGACCACAATTGGCAAAATATTTGGAAAACTGAACTGGACCATGTTTTCAGGCCAGAAGTAAGCTATTCACATTACTTACCAAGGTCAGTGAGGCCAAATTCTGAGTCACTCCATATCATACACTTATAATATGAAAGAGTGTCTCAAAATGAACGTTTTTATGGCTTGAAAGAAAGATCACTGGAATTTGTTTCCAATTAGGTTTTAGCACCTTAACCTTGAATTAGAATTTGTTTAATTTCAGGATGGTAGTTTTGGTTACCCTCTAGCCTGGAAGCTGTTGTCAGCATAAAGTTTAAACTCTGGTAGAAATTGTGCAATAGCAGCCAATGGTAACCAGGAATACAGCACTCAGCTCCTGTTGCTTCACTGCTGAATGAAACTTATGAAGCGCAAGATGCTCAACTGTTCTGTTAGGATTATTAAACCAATCAAATGGGCCTTTCAAAGAGGAATAGGCCCATCTCACAAAAATAGATGCAATTTTCATTACAATGACCGACTTTTATGCAATCAAAGGAAATAGAGCTAGACATTACGATCTTGCCAGCAGGTTTGAAACCAGACAGCATGTAAAATAGAAATAACAAGGTGTAGAGGTGGATGAACACAGCAGGCCAAGCAGCATCACAGGAGCAGGAAAGCTGACATTTCGGGCCTAGACCCTTCTTCAAAGAAGGGTCTAGGCCCGAAACATCAGCTTTCCTGCTCCTCTGATGCTGCTTGGCCTGCTGTGTTCATCCAGCTCTACACCTTGTTATCTCAAATTCTCCAGCATCTGCAGTTCCTACTAGCTCTGCATGTAAAATAGAGTGGGCAGCCTACCCGCTCTTTAAAATGCAATGTTACACAGCCCCCAGTTCAGGGCTAGCAGCCCTCTGAATTGGCACTGCCCAGCCACTAAATGGTCAGCTCCTCGAAGAGATCTTCCTGCTCTTGAGGGACAAAAATTCCACCTCCAGTCTATTCATACCCAACTAGCAGTTAAATGGCTGCTATGTTCTTTAAGGGGCAGGCTCCCCCAACATTAAGTGGTTAAAGAAAAAAGCTCACTAACAGAAGGAAATCTGCCATCCTTATCTGGTCTGGCCAACTCCAGATCCATGACAATATGGTTGACGCTTAACTGCTCTCTGAAATGGGCAAGTCACGCCAATCAGTTTAAGGAAAGTTTGGAGTGGGCAACTGGTGTTGGCCTTGTCATCCCATCAGAGAACAAAAACCACAGGGCAATGAATTCCTGGCCCTTAGCTATTGCTCTTTTTGGTAAAGGGGGGAGGACATAGGATCAGTCTCCTTTGTACAGCAACAAAATGTCAAGTCATTTTCTGGCTAAGGCAGAGGAAAGATGTCACTGGTGTTCTGCAGGGTTAACTGCAGGCGGGTGCCTTACATGACAAGAATAGATTAAATTAGGAATTGTTATCTCACTCTCCCACTCACACAATTCACAATCGTTGGGCCTCTAGATCACAGTTGCTTGATGTCCGACAGAGTACAATCATAGGCTTAGAAATGAAAGGCATACAAGCTCCTTGACATCAAAAAGAGCATTTGTAAGAGTATGATCAACACTGAAAGGAATTCACAGGGAATGCAGTTTCCATTCATTCCCCAGAGGGTATGGTATCTTGGAGATGTAGAACATGTATATTTCCAGTGACACTAAACCAACCTTAAACTCACTGCTTCTGTTTGTTACCAAAGCAGCACTCTTGCTACCTCCCTCTGTTGGCATCCTCTCACCTATTTCACTTATCATCCCCCATCTCCTTCATTTTTCTCGATCACTGTTCCAAAACAAATGTATCTTCAATAATGTCCAAACTTCACGCCCACTCAGAGGTATTTACGGTAATTAGAAAAAAAATCTAAGTCTCATGCACTATAAGCCTAACCAGCCCTATTTGGCAGAAACAGCTAAATTGAGTAATAAGTTGCCTTGCTTATTCGGGGAGTAGAATAGAATTGCAAAAGGTTGTGCAAAAGCTCCATCTGACAGAGTGTAGATTAAACTTTGTTAAATATAACAGGATTATGTTTCGAAAAGTATTTCATTGGCTGTAAAGTGCTTTGAGATGTATGGAATCATGAAAAACAGCATATAAACATAATAAAATGTGAGGCTGGATGAACACAGCAGGCCAAGCAGCATCTCACGAGCACAAAAGCTGACGTTTCGGGCCTAGACCCTTCATCAGAGAGGGGGATGGGGAGAGGGAACTGGAATAAATAGGGAGAGAGGGGGAGGCGGACCGAAGATGGAGAGTAAAGAAGATAGGTGGAGAGAGTATAGGTGGGGAGGTAGGGAGGGGATAGGTCAGTCCAGGGAAGACGGACAGGTCAAGGAGGTGGGATGAGGTTAGTAGGTAGATGGGGGTGCGGCTTGGGGTGGGAGGAAGGGATGGGTGAGAGGAAGAACCGGTTAGGGAGGCAGAGACAGGTTGGACTGGTTTTGGGATGCAGTGGGTGGGGGGGAAGAGCTGGGCTGGTTGTGTGGTGCAGTGGGGGGAGGGGACAAACTGGGGCTGGTTTAGGGATGCAGTTGGGGAAGGGGAGATTTTGAAACTGGTGAAGTCCACATTGATACCATTTGGCTGCAGGGTTCCCAGGCGGAATATGAGTTGCTGTTCCTGCAACCTTCGGGTGGCATCATTGTGGCAGTGCAGGAGGCCCATGATGGACATGTCATCTAGAGAATGGGAGGGGGAGTGGAAATAGTTTGCGACTGGGAGGTGCAGTTGTTTGTTGCGAACTGAGCGGAGGTGTTCTGCAAAGCGGTCCCCAAGCCTCCGCTTGGTTTCCCCAATGTAGAGGAAGCCGCACCGGGTACAGTGGATGCAGTATACCACATTGGCAGATGTGCAGGTGAACCTCTGCTTAATGTGGAATGTCATCTTGGGGCCTGGGATGGGGGTGAGGGAGGAGGTGTGGGGACAAGTGTAGCATTTCCTGCGGTTGCAGGGGAAGGTGCCGGGTGTGGTGGGGTTGGAGGGCAGTGTGGAGCGAACAAGGGAGTCACGGAGAGAGTGGTCTCTCCGGAAAGCAGACAGGGGTGGGGATATTATCTTGGAATTCTCCAGCATCTGCAGTTCCCATTATCTCTGAGCATATAAACATAAGTCTTTCTTTACTTCAGTCACCTCCACATGGAAAATATAACTGATCAAGAGTAGAAGTGATAAAGAATCTGGGTTTTGGAAATATTTATCATCAGAAATTGTTAAGGAAATGAATGGTCATTTTCCTTCGAAACAGACAGAGACATCAAGCTGAAGTTGATGATCTTTGTAAACAATATAAATCCGAGCAGTGGAGGCTGGCGTCCAAGTTTTCAGATGGTGTCAACTGACAGGATACCATTTGTGGATGTGAAGGTTTGCACCATGACTTAAGGCAACAAACAGACTTACAGCATGGAGCAAATAAAGCCTCTGATGTTCAAGGCTGTAAAGCACAAGTTGGTTCCTCTTGGTGGGATGAAAGAAAAAGAGAAACTGATTCCTTGAGAGGCAAGACGTTAAATGGGGCAAAGCTGCAAACAGAACAAGGATAGAAAGAACTTCAGGCCAATTTCCGAGTCAAAAAACTTTTGACTGCCTGCAAGGTTTAGGAGAACATTATTATCCAGGTTCAATTGCTACACATCAGCAAACTGTAAATATGGTCACAATAATACCATGCTTATTTGCATCGATAGCATGAACACTATAGAATAACATTTGCAAAATTAGTTTATTCAGTCTTAATGCATTGTTGCTTCTGTTCCTTCTGTAAACAGTATTAAGCTCCTGAGGCTACAGTCACCATTTCGACGTGAAAATATTGCCAGAACAACCCAGACAGACCATTTCCGGAAACCTAATGAAGGCTGTCATCCAGAATTATTCTGCTTCCCATGATCCTGCTCAAAGCATATCCCTTCATTACATTTCAATGTTGAGGAATTTGACGAACTATTTACAACAGACACCCACCCTTGTGACTTTCTTGAACTCAGCGCGTCAGCATCACGACAGAATCAGGAATCAATTCCCAACAGGATCAGTTACATTGTCAACATTTCCTGCACCTTTTTCGGAAGCATTCCATTGGTTGTAAAGTGCTATGACACATGCCGAGGTCATGAAAGGTGCTAATTCAATACACCTTCTTTCTTTTCCTCCCCCGCACCCCAAACAATTCAATTTTCACCAGACTTACCCAATCCCTCCCCCTCCACAAATTTGTTAAAAGAAACAAAACAGGAGAAAGAAAACTGGTACGGGTTTCTGGTCAGCAGTCACTTTCAAACTCCCATCAGTTCATCCTGAACCTTATTTTTCCCAAGATGCATTTATATCCCAAGTGGTTGGCACGGTGGCTCACTGGTTAGCACTGCTGCCTCACAGCACCAGGGACCCGGGTTCAATTCCAGCCTCAGGTGACCGTCTGTGTGGAGTTTGCACATCCTCCCTGTGTCTGCATGGGTTTCCTCTCGGTGCTCCAGTTTACTCCCACGGTCCAAAGATGCACGGGTTATGTCTTATGGTCTTAGACAAGGAATGAAGGGCTACGGGGAGAGTGCAGGGAAGTGGAGTTGAAATGCCCATCAGCCATGATTTAAATGGCAGAGTGTTCTTGATGGGCCAAATGGCCTTATTTCCACCCCTATGTCTTATGGTCTTATAGGTGGATTGGCCATGGTAAAGTACCCATAGTGTTTAGGGATATGCAGGCTTGGTGAATTACTCATGCAGCGTTACAGAGGCAGGGTGAGTCTGGGTGGGATGCTCTTTGGAGGGTCAGTGTGGACTCGACTGGCTGAATGGCCAACTTCCACACTGTAGGGTTTGTACGATTCCACTGTTGGGTTAATCTATTCTGCATAACTGGCTCATTATCACAAGCAGAGCAACCCAGTTACCAGCTTAAAAATAAGGACACAAACTATCCAACCTCTACTGTTGCATGCAGAACTGTGCATCGAAAACAGAAGGCTCTCAGAGGAAGGTGCGATGAAACAGCTCCACACTGGGCTGTGCTATAAGGCTGAGATTTTCTTCAGGAATCAATGTCCACAGAGGAGAAGTTCAACATGATCACGTCCTCACTACATATTCTTAAAAGCTCAGAGGTTAGTTGTGAGAATCTTTCAGAGTAGGAGAAAGCACTGAAGCAGGCCTTTATGCCCATCCTGTTCGTTCTTGCCCCTCTCATAAAGACTTTTACCTCGAGGATTCAACAACTTTATACCTCTCACGTTCACAAAGGCCAGGAAGTGGCATTACTGTCCAAATTAAAGCAGAGATTCTTGTGAGAAAATGACCATCTGTTTCCTTGGGATAAAACAAAGTGCTGCAGGTGCAGAAGGTCTGAAACAAAAGCAGAAATTCAGACCAGCATTTACTGCCCATCCCTAAGGCTAAGAAGTAAAAATAAAAGCTGAAACAGGAATCCAAAGTAACTGGATCCTGTGATGCTCTCGTCTTAATGAAGAAGAGGGGGTAGGGTGGAACAAGCATCCCACTTCAGGGAAGCAGATGAAACAAGAACAGACAATGCTGGAGAAACTCAGCACGTCTGGTAACATCTGTGTAGAGAGAAATAGACTTAACACTTCGAGTCCAGTGACTCTTCATCGTATTCTTCTTCTTAGAAGCTAGCCTTTAGGGATGGGCAATATAGTCTAGCCAGTGACACTCACATCCTGTGAATGAATAACAAAACAAAGTCTATGACATCACCATAACACACTTCCTCTTGGGAGTAAAACTGAAACCAGTCCTTCTAATATTACAGATCAGTCAATTTATCCCGTACCTTCTGAGGTCTTTTCACACACAGCCCCAAGTCTCTTTCTTTTTGTGCCTCGTTTATACCCATCCAATTACAGTGCATTGTCATTCGTTCTACCCAAATGCATCACAGTATCCTTCTCTGCAATAAAATGTAACTTGTCATGTTTCTCCCTTTTGCTCCAGACTGCGTCATCAAAAGTTTATTACTCTTCTCTGTGTTTACTACATTCCAATGTGTTGTGTCATTCAGATCCTAAAAGGTTACATCCCATGCACTGAAGTCCCGGCCACCACCTTATAGCACAGCCCAGTGTGGAGCTGTTTCATCGTATCTTCCTCCAAGAGCCTTCTGTTTTCGATGCACAGTTCCACTTGCGACAGTAGCTTCCAATCTTCAACGAGCTTCTCATTCACACTCTTAGTCACTGCAGGAGCATGAGAATATTTTCAATGCCTGGCCAGTCTCGGTCAGACCAAAACTCCCTCGGTAGTTGTAAGATTGATACCTCACCTGCGGCAGTCACTATGAACCTCACTGTTACGTTATTTCCTCACCATGTGCAACCAATCTCCAGAAAATTCAGCCTCATAAGCTTGACGAACAGTGCCTTGGTGTCAGCCAGACTTCAGCTGATAGCACCCAATTTGGAGACAGATGATTGAGGGATCGAGTCCCCACTTTAGAGATGGTGGATAGATCACCTGGTGGCAGGTTCCAAAGGTGTCCTGATACCTTCTCATACCAGGGTCTGAGATTAGATGGAAATTTGAACCGGACTGGCCCACTAATGGCCCAACAGCCCAATTTGCTTGGCCACAGATCTCCCAGACTGGTAAGATTTATGGGCAACACTTTCATAAAACGTATGCTATTGGTTGCAAGTTGCTTTGGGAGGTTGCGAAACAAAACTGATGTTATAAATGACTTGCAGCGGGAGAGAGATCCACTGAGGTTTTTCCAGAGGGTAACTTCTTCAGGGTAGGCATCCTTAGAAGATGCTTCACAGTGGGGTTAAAATTGTTTCAGAGATAGAAGGAACGATCCTACTGTACTAGCCTAGACCCAAAATGTCAGCCTTCCAGCTCCTCTGATGCTGCTTGACCTGCTGTGCTCATCCAGCTCTACACCTTGTTATCTCAGATTCTCCAGCATCTGCAGTTCCTACTGTCTTTAACGTTATAAATGCAAGTTCTGCCATTCTCTGTACTTACCGGAGAGTCAGTGAGACCAAACACATCGCGAACATCCCGGATGGGCTGCTTGTTCTTCCTCCGGGTGGTCTGGGTGTAGGTGTCCAGTCGGCGCTGGACAGCTTCAGCCTGAGCTCGGGTCAGTGTGGACAACAGCGCCATCCCATCCTCTCCTGCAGAGCCTGAGACCAACGTGGAGAGGCCTACCTCCTGTAACCACTCGGCCTCCATCTCCCCCTCTGCAAAGTAACATAAGGTCACGTTTGTTAAAGTTTAAAAACCCAACAATCTAAAGCCAGAAGCTTTAAAATGAATAAAACATGAAAGAACATTGCAGGCATTCAGCCAGTGTCTGTAGTGTACAGATTTACAGCACATGTACAAGCCTTTCAGGCTAGGCCGCTTCTGCTCCTCATTGTCCTCTTCCCATTTCTCTTCACTTTAAGCGACCTGATTACTAAAGTTAAACAAAGAACTGCAGATGCTGGGATCTGAAACAAAAACAGAAATTGCTGGAGAACCTCAGCAAGTCTGGCAGCATCAGTGGAGGGAAAGCTTCTGATGAAGAATCGCCAAACTCACAATGTTAACTCTGCTTTCTCCCCACAGGCACCGCCAGATCTGTGAAATTATCAAAGTACATGGGAGAGGGAAACGATGGCTATCCTTCAGGGAGGATCCTTCAGTAATTGACTAAACCTCTGTCTATTGATATTGTTTGAGAATATTTTCCAGTCCTTACTCAATTTTTTTATATTAGAAGATAAGAACTAGGAGCAGCAGTAGGAAATTCAGCTCCTTGAGCCCGCTCCGCCAATTCAGATAATCATGGATGATCTTATCTCAACTCCACTTTCATGCCCTTCTCCGTAACCCTTCAACCTTAATAACCCACCTATCACCTCCTTAAATTTATTCAGTGTCCTGGCCTCTACCACACCCTGGGGTACTGAATTCCACAGGTTCATGACCCTTTTGGAGAAGTAATACCCCTTCAGCTCTGCTTTAAACCTGCCAGCATTAAACTATGACCTCTCATTCTAGACAGTCCCACAAGGGGAAACACCAAATCTACTTTGCCAATCCCCTTTTATATACCTGAATGATATTTCCTCTTAAATTTCTAAGCTCTCACGAACGAAGGCCTAAATTGCTCGTTCTCTTTTCATAAGAAGTAGTAACATAGCAAATAGGTGCAGAAGTAGGCCATTTGGCACTTCGAGTCTGCTCCACCATTCATCATGATCATGGCTAATAATCCAGCTCAACAGCCTGTTTCCAATTTCCCCATATACCCTTTAGCCCCTTTAGCCCCATGTGTTATATCCAACTCCTGCTTGAAATTATTCAATAGTTTGGCCTCTACTGCTTTCTGTGGTAACAAATTCTGCAGGTTCACCCCTCACTGGGTGAAGAAATTTCTCTTCATCTCAATCCTAAATGGCTAACCCCTGGTTCTTGAATCCCCGGTCATCTAGAAAAGATAAGCCTTTCATATCTGGAATTAATCGAGTGAACATTCTGTGAACTGCCATCAATGCAGTTGCTTCCTTTTTCAAGTAAGGGGACCAAACTGTGCGCAGTACTCCAAGTCTGGTGTTAAACCTCATCATACAGTTAAGCAAAGATGGCAACTATTTTGACTTGTCAGCGATTGGTCAACTGTGTATATTGACGGTTCTGGAAGTGGAGAGGCTCACAGTGATCGAGGTCCCAATCTCACTGAAATGCAGCAACCAAGTACCAAACAGGCTTTTATTAAAGAAGAACAAAATGCTGGAGGAACTCAGCAGGTCTGTACAGACAAAATAATCCAGGCCATTCTCACAAAGTGGCATAAATGTTAACTTTGTTTTTCTCTCCACAGAAGCCACCAGGCCTGCAGAGTTCCTCCGGCACTTTCTGGTTTTGTCTCAGGTCTTCAGCATCCACGGTTCCTTGCTTATTTTAGGCTTTTATTGAAATTCATTCATGGGATGTGGGGATCACTAATGAAGCTCAGTGTTTATTGCTCATTCTCAACTACCCTGCAGAGGGTGGGAGCGAGCCATTTTCTTGAATCAACCCAACGACTGCTAGGCCGCTTCTGAGGGCAGTTAAAGTCAACTACATTTGCATGGACCCGGAGTCACATATCGGCCAATGTTTCCTTGCCTGAAAGGACATCCGTGAATCATTAATGACAATCGGGTGGTTTTATGGTCATGATTATTGGTTTAGCTTATTCTCCTAGATTTATTAAGTGAATTTTATTTCCCCTACTGGATTAAAGGGAAGTGGGCTCATCTCTTAAGGTGTCTGGATTACTCTTCCACTCTTTCAAACACACTGTATTGGCAATAGCAAGTGGGGGTGGGTTGTGGAGTGAACAGATGTTACTGCTTAATACAGCCAGCATGTGTCCCTGCTAGGGACTTATTTAGATACAATTGCTGCCATCAATTCTTCCTGTAATACTTGCCAACCAGGCTAGTTTCCAGCAGAACTGACATCTAACTTGTGGCTCAGTGGTTAGCACTGCTGCCTCGCAGGGATCAGTTTCAATTCCAGCCTCAGGCGACAGTCTGTGTGAGTTTGCACATTCTCCCTGTGTCTGGGTTTCTGCTGGGTGCTTCAGTTTCCTCCCACAATCCAAAGATGTGGCCATGCTCATTTGCCTTGTATTGTGCATGCCTGGGAAGTTAACCATGGTAACCCCCTGGTGGGGTTATGGGGATATATTCTTCGATTGGTTAGTGCAGACTCAATGGGCCAAATGGCCTCAATCTGCATTGTAGGGATTCTATGATTGTAGTCTTCAGCAGAACATGCACGCACTTTGTTTAGTCATATTCATAGAATCATAGAAACCTTGCAATGTGATAGTTAGCCTGAAAGTGTTAAATCTAAGGCCTTGGTATAGCAACACACACTGAGAGACTGTCTCTCAGGGACGAGCTAGTTAGTTCTAGCTGTCTCTCAATCTTATCTGCACTTACTAAGAGACATCGGTATCTCCTAAGAGGCACTGGGCTAACCCAAGTGTGATACAGTTATCAGGTTATGTTAGCTTAGGACTAGTTATGAAAATAAGAAGGTTTTTGCTGAAACTATAAAAAGCAGTCATTAGGTTGCAACTGGAATACTGTGAACAGTTATAGTTTTAGCAAAAACCTTCTTAATTTCATAACTAGTCCTAAGCGAACATAACCTAGAAAAAGCAGTCATTAGGTTGCAACTGGAATACTGTGAACAGTTATAGTTTCAGCAAAAACCTTCTTATTTTCATAACTAGTCCTAAGCTAACATAACCTAGTAACTGTATCACACTTGGGTTAGCCCAGCATCTCTTAGGAGATACCGATGTCTCTTAGTAAGTGCAGATAAGATTGAGAGACAGCTAGAACTAACCAGCTCTGCCCTGAGAGAGAGTCAAGGCCTTAGATTTAACACATTCATGGTAACTAACTTGTACAACAGCTTTGATTTTCCTTTTAATGGCATTTGCACAAGAGCGGAATCCGTTCATTCTGCCTATCTTTTCAAAGTTGGTACAACCAGGTCTCGTTGTCGTTTACCAAAATGTTCAATCATAATAGGGTAACACGAAGCAAGATATCCCACAAATTTCAAGATGTTCCTAATACCAGCAGTGCGGGCGTATCTGTGTGTTTCCCGGAAGGCAGCATTCGCAAACCAAAAACTCACTAAGCCAGTCATCATCAGATTTGCTGTTAATACTTTTTGTCTGGTTTCTCAATCACAGTTCAAGTTCTTTCCACATTTGAAAACTTTCCAAAATGTT
Organism: Stegostoma tigrinum; assembly: GCF_030684315.1. NCBI lineage: Eukaryota > Metazoa > Chordata > Chondrichthyes > Orectolobiformes > Stegostomatidae > Stegostoma > Stegostoma tigrinum. Next base: position 112,527,879 of record NC_081358.1, on the reverse strand, counting down.
CACTGCTCCTCTCCTGTGCTGCTGAAACTGCAAGCATTTTTTTTCCGAGTTTTGAACCTTTATCATAGAAAAAGGGATAACGTGCCACTAGTAAACAGCTTGCAGCAGAATCAAAATACCAAGCTCTTTGTAGGCACTGACAATGCATTTCTTCTCCAATTGGCAAGCATTCTGTAAAGATTTATTGAAAGTTTTCTTTGATTACAATCTTGCAGGAAACTGAATTGCTGAACTTGTTCTGGCTCAGGCTCCTGTCACACATGATTACCATGTGTTGACCAACTAGCAGGGTCACCATAAGCCCAACTGACCACGCATGTGACAGGTCCTGATCCTATCAACTCTTCACCTTGGTGGGCCTCTTCATTTGGTTCACCTTTTCCATTCACATGTTCTTCAAAATCGACTTCAATTTATCGAGACTGGAGGCGAGACTGTCATCCCAATGTCGCTCGCCAGTTAATTATTTTCTTCTCCTTCCAAAGGCGGTGGTCAATATGCTTCAGACAGGTTGCTTCAGAACTTGCTGCTCTGCTCTTTCGCCTTTTCAGCTTTCAGCTTACAGCACTGTACAGCAATCTATTTGTTCCTATCTGTGTCTGCCATGAGCTGTATCTGTGTGACCTTAGGTTTCCCTCGGTTTGGTCTGACTAGTTAAGTGAGCTTCAGCTTCCTGTAAATGTCTGCCCTTTGGGAATATGTTTATCTACGCAATAGTTGCTGCAGCCCTTTTCACGATTGTTAACCTAACCTCTACTTTTTTTCCTTTTTAACAATATAGATAAGAAGAAAGCTCACACCCTGGGAATAAAAGTGTGACTTGCACTCACATCACATACTGCATGCGCACAGTCTGCCCTGTCTCCGAAGCTGTCAAGTATACCCTCCACTTCCCTTTTATTGTCCACCTTTCATTGATTCAGAGGTCTCCAATTTAAAGATCATGCCTATTGACTCAGAGTTGTGTGGAGGGCACAGGAACAGGAGGTCCTCCCACTGCTATCACACAGAGGGGGATGGGGTGAGGGCAGCTGATTGAATCACACTGATGCCTACTTGTGCCCAGTTAATCTGACTACAATGGCTTTATAAAAGCTATCGTTCACATGGCAACAGAGGGGGCAGAGAACAGCTCATTGGGGAGGGGGAACGCCACACATGCTGAGTGTGGGCAGCAGCTGAAAAAGTGGGCTGAGTGGCAGCCCTGAGCAGCTCAGGTAAAGTCACATCAATACAAGTGGAGTGACAAGGAATGAGCTGTTATGGGTCTGAAGGAACAGGCTCCAAGATTTTCACAGGGCAGCTGTATTTGTGCTTATGTGTGTGTGTGTGTGTATGTGTGCGAGAGAGAGAGAGAGAGAGAGAGAGAGAGAGAGAGAGAGAGACAGCATGTCTGTGTGTGAGCCTGCATGTGTAAGCATGTGAAAGACAGCATGTCTGTGTGTGAGCCTGCCTGTGTATGTGTGCGAGAGACAGCATGTCTGTGTGTGAGCCTGCCTGTGTATGTGTGTGAGAGACAGCTTGTCTGTGTGTGAGAGACAGCATGTCTGTGTGTGATCCTGCCTGTGTATGTGTGTGAGAGACAGCGTGTCTGTGTGTGAGAGACAGCATGTCTGTGTGTGAGAGACAGCATGTCTGTGTGTGAGCCTGCCTGTGTATGTGTGTGAGAGACAGCATGTCTGTGTGTGTGAGCGTGTGTGCATGTGTGAGACGGCACGTGCGAGACAGCATGTGTGTGTGAGAGCATGTGGGTGTGGATGTGTGAGAGTATGTCTATGTGTGAGCATGTTGACGGCATATGTGTGTGCGTGAACACATGTATGTATCTGTGTGCATGGGTGTGATATGTGCATGAGTGTGCACGCACAAGTGTGGTCTGTGTATTTGTGATGTGTGTATGTGTACACGTGTCAGTGTGCCTGACTGCATGTGCGCATGTGTGCGTGAAAGAACATATTCTAGCCAATGGGGCTAAGGTCAAGACAGGGATCTGAATGGCACTGAGCACATGCGCTCTCCATGCAGAGGGTGTAACAGCACTATGGCTTTAAAAGGTGTGCTTTTCCTCATTTTCTTTAATGAAGAGAGGCTGAGACAGAGGTGCCAAGCAATTTGCTTCAAGCAAATAAAGTGAACAGCTTGTGAGGACTTGGGTTTTATTTTTAAGTTCGAACAATAGAAGCAGCATGAATGTGGTGTAAAGCTCCCACAGAACCAGGATTTTTATTGTAGCATTCAGTAGCTTTTGGGTGTCTATAAGCTGCTGTCTCTGCGACAGCTAATGGCTTGGGTTGTCCTCCCTGTTGCTAGAATTGCATGTGAGACAATCTGATTCACTGAATCTGCCTTTGCCACGAGTGTTTCACAGGATGTTTCTATACTGGAACAGTTGCCGCTTAGCAGTTAAATAACCTATCATTTGTTAAGTTTTCCAACAGAGTTAAGTTATTTCAATCCGATTTTTTTGTAGTATTTTAAGGATAGTGTATGAATAAAGGGTGTTTTGCTTCGAGACTGGTATTTTGATCAATCAAATTGCATTCAGAATGTCTCTAAAATAAGAAAAAGTTAGGGTCTAGCTATCTCCTTGATATGTTTTGAGAGGTTCGGCCTGATCCATAACTGAGGGAAAGTTTAATTTAGAGTATGCAGGAATGGGGTGGGGCAGAGAGGAGTTGAAACTGCTCGCTACTGCTCTCTGATGGAGGACTCTTGGATGAAAAGAGGGTGGTCAGCACAGGGAGAGGGAAGGAAGGTGGGAAGAAGTCAAACTTCATGGTACTTTGCCCCCTTGCATTTACTGAAGTTGCTCGCCCTTTATTACAGCTGCTGAGTTGCTCATAATAAAATCCCAGGCCCCTTTGCTCGAACTTTGATATTTTGCCATGATACCAATGCTATGGTACCATAGTTACTGGTAGTGGTCTTGTAGGCTCTATTGGTCTCTAAGTGCTAATTGTGTATTAAGTATCACTATGACGATACCAAAAGAGACCTACTGGCAGAACAGTTTAAGGTCTCATAGGAGTAAAACCAACCATCACAGCAGCTGAACAGAGTCTATCTTATTCACATACATGCAACTACTAGTCATAGGGCAGTTAGCTCAATTGGCTGGATGGCTTGTATACGATACAAAGTGACGCCAACAGCATGTGTTCAGTTCCTGTGCTAACTGAGGTTATCTTGAAGAACTCTCCTTCTCAACCTCTTACACCACCTGAGGCATGTTGGCCCACAGGCAAAACCACCTCCAGGCATCTCTCTAATGAGGGGCAAAGCAAAATTGCTGGAAAAGCTCAGTAGGTCTGGCAGCATCTGTGGAGGAGAAAAGAGCTGTTCTGTTCTGTGTGCAGGCATACAATGGTGACTTTATTTACCTATTAGCCATCACTCAATAATCTTACTAAGGATAAGAACCCCTTCCAGGTGTTTTTCCTTTACTACACTGGACCTGTAGACCACTAACCTGGAAAAGATCACAGTGGTCAGCCAATCTACTAAGTAACTCACACAACAAAATGAGCAGTGGTGAGAATTCATCTTATAACAAATACACTGGGCCTGATTCACCACACCCACGGAATATGTGCTGATGTGAGTGAGTGTCTGTGTGTACATGAGGTTGGGGGGGTGCGGGGGGAATGTATTGTACCTTGATCGTCCTTGAATTCTTACCACGTTTTAGGGACACTGTGAGACTCCCATGGATGCTGCTGTACCCTGATATGAATCAAGCTCTTGAGCTGGATGGGGATTTGGAAAACCAGTAAAGAGTAAGTAAGTAAACGCTGACTTAAAAAAAAGGAACTAAAAATCAACTAGTATCTGTGAAAACACTTTTTCACAATCAGGTTATAGGCCTCTGCTGTCCACTAATATTTCTACAGTTTTCACGAATGTACCCACTGATGTTGCTTAATTAATGCCAACAACTTGTAATCTCTACAGTCTGAGGTAATACATCTAAACTGGCACAACCAAACCAGCCCGTTCATTTGAAACAGATATTTCACGGATTTCTGTATTGGGCCACAACTTCTTGCAAAATATTAACTTGGACTCACAGCCAATGATGATGGTCGATCCTTTACAGAAATAGCATTGGCTAATGTTTAAACTTTAGCCTGCTTTTATGTAGATTATCATAAAACTATTCAAATGGGCAGAATTCTCCTCTTCTCCTGAGGAGGCTACAGTGTGGACACTGATGCCCTTTACATACAAACCTGAATAACAATGATCATCAGCAATGATCAGCGAAGAATTACCTGGCATCCATACTCATCCATCAGAGATCAGGGTGGACGGCAACCAAACTGTGCGTTTGGACAAACTACTCATGCTCGCGGGGTCAACCGTGCAGCCCTTGCCACTACACAGGGTGCACAGTACAGGCAAGCCTCTCCCACCAGCAACCCAAGTATCATTTCCCTTCTCCCTCACTGTGTCACTGTGCTGCATGCAGCAGCAATAATTTCCTCAGGCAGCAGACCTGTACAACTTTTACAGTGACACATGAGCTCATTGATACACCACTTCAATTCAAAATTACATACTTTCACTTCCAGGGTGGCTTCCATTCTTAGTAATTCCCCCCATTCTGGGATAGTACGCTGGCTCGGTGGTTAGCACTGCTGCCTCACAGCGCCAGGGACCCGGGTTCAATTCCAGCCTCAGGTGACTATCTGTGTAGAGTTTGCATGTTCTCCCCATGTCTGCGCGGGTTTCCTCCGGGTGCTCCAGTTTCCTCCCACACTCCAAAGATGTGCAGGCTAAGTGAATTGGCTATGCAAAATTGCCCCTGTAGTATCCTGGGATACGTTGGCTTGGCAGATTAGCTGTGGTAAATGCAGGGTACCGTGGATGTGGTAGGTCTGGGTGGGATGTTCTTGGGAGGGCTCAATGGCACTGTAGGGATTCTGTGATTCTATGGTTACAGCTGAAGAATTGTGGGAGAAACGTCTGCAAATGAGATTAAAGTACAGAGCTTGACAGCAATAAATATAGCTTCATAATAATTGTAGTTGCATGTTACAACGTAACAGCATTGCAAAAATGGGATAGTCATGAGTGCCTGATGCTCCTCAACTAAGTAATACTGCAACAGTAATATTCAGTAACAAAATAGACAATGTACAGTCAATGCGTTGCACAACTCACACTAAATCAAATGCTCAGCTTTTGCTGTGCTAAGATTGAAATTTAAGGACCTTGATACTTTACAATTGTAACATCTATATTGATATGTCAACCAGTTCCTTGTATATTCAAAGTTAGTGGCAGCTACATTAGGTTCATGTAAATGGTGCGCAGGAGGCTTAGCTTTGTGAATTACCAGGCCTTATTGCTCAGGGGTTAAATGGTACTTCTCACTGAGACTCGCTATCACTCACCATCAGGTGTCTTGACTTCCACTAGGTGCTGCTCCTCCTGTCCATTCTGACTGCTCTCCTTAATGCTCCTCACTTCTCTCCAGTAGTCCTCCATCGAGGAGCTCTCCACAGAATCCTGAGATATGGACCGGCCAAATACCTGCGGACACTGCAGCTCTCGTGAAACAGATGAGCTCATCCTTCTGAAATGTAGCTTCCTGCAGAGAATAAACAGGGCTTTTAACTGAAAGCCTTGGCTTAATACCAACACAGCAGAGAATATCACACACTGCTGCCTCACCACAGGATCAAAAGACACACAGTGCCAGCCACATCGGATTGCTGGTCAGCAAGGTATGAGGCAGCCCGTTTAATTTTGCATGGAGAAACTTCTTACCTTTTTCTGTGCTTCTCCTTAGCCCTACAATTCCCTGCGCTGTTCCGAGTTCTGGGTGATCGTAGAAGTGTGCCCTTGAGCACATAACAATCAAGCCCAACCAAATCACTCCCTGTATATAACCAGCTCAACCCCTTATGGCAGCCTGTCTGACAGTCCTTTAATCAGCAGCGAGGTAGGTGCACAGCTTGGATAGCACTTAAAAAAAAGGACAGCATCAACAGCTAATTACATAAGCAGAAGAAACACTGGGACAAAACATGCACACATTGAAAGATATGCTGACTTGGTTTTCAGTGCGTTTGTGCAACTGCCCACTGGCAACAGGGTACAGACACTTGATGCAACACACAAGTTACAGGAGTTTCTTCAGATAATGAGGAGTCACATGCTTCAGATCTTGGCAATGGTCCTGGTTGGTTCATCAGCTTATAGAATCCTTTCAGCTTATCTCAGCAATGGGGAGGCAACCCCCTCCCCCGGCTTTTGAAAGTCAGCTTTCTTTAACAAAGAGCACCAACAATTTCATAAAAACGTTCCTGCTCCGTTAACCCAGTCTGCAAACACACAAACAGGTCAGTAGACAGGAACCCAGGTTAAAAGGCAGAGGAGAGAAATTCTCTATCAGAAGCATGAGAAACTAACTTTGATTTGGAAAAGAGAGAGAGAGAGAGAAATACTTGCCTCTGAAATCCATCAAAATGTAGTATCCCTTTAGCCCTTCTCTTCCCAAGAGTAATATTTCATATACTAACTTAAATGTCTCACTGCAGTATTTATAGCTTTGGGTGACAACAGCTGAGGATGCCATTTATAAACCCAAAGTGACGGTGGTATTAAAAAAAAACTCATTCAGTACCTATCTTTGGGGCTGCACGGTGGCTCAGTGGTTTGCACTGCTGCCTCACAGCACCAGGGACCCAGGTTCAATTCCACCCTTAGGCGACTGTCTGTGTGGAGTTTGCACATTCTCCTCGTGTCTGCATGGGTTTCCTCCATATGCTCCAGTTTCCTTCTACAGTCCAAAGATGTGCAGGGTAGGTGAACTGGCCATGCTAAATTGCCCATAGTGTTTCAGGGATGTGTAGATTAGGTGGGTTATCGGGAGATGGGTCTGGGTGGGATGCTCTGAGGGTCAGTGTGGACTTGTTGGGCTGAAGGGTCTATTTCCACACTGTAGGGGTTTTATGAACTTAATATAATATGTGGTCTGTCATTGCAGAAGTGTTCATTGGGTATTGTGTCAATGAGGGAATAGGACATAGACAGCACCGGGTTACACTAAAGTTACAGCTAAAATTGGATTGAAATTTAGGTCATCATTTCCCTTCTTCCTCTTGTGTTGCATGCTGTGAGAATTAATTCCTGGGACAGCAGAATTCTAAAACATTTATGTGATGCATGGTCTTATTGAGAACTGCATTCCACAAGGTTACATGTTGGAGTGGGGAACACTGACTTACAATTCACAATAATATTATTCACAATAATATTATTCACAATACCCATAATAATTCAGGATTTAAAGGCACTGCTTCAGTCTCACCCATAACAAAATACCAAACAAATAGAGACAAACTATTATAACAAAATGTGAAGCTGGATGAACACAGCAGACCAAAGCAGCACAAAAGCTTGCTTGAGACAAACTATCAGTTAAGCAGCGGCAGCAAAACCCACTAAACCTCACATCAGCACTTCAGGTTACAACTCAAATTGGTGAAGGATAGAGCTGGGACTTGGTCTTCGCACATTTAACAAGCGTTTATTTACAGAGATAACACAGGGTTGAGATGGAGGGTCGCAGCAGGCCAGGCAGCATCAGAGGAATTTTTCTTCTCTTTAAAGAAGGGTCCCAACCCGAAACGTCAGCTTTCCTGCTCCTCTGACGCTGCCTGGCCTGCTGTGCTCCTCCAGTTCCACACTGTGTTATCTCTGACTCCAGCATTGGCAGTTCTTACTATCTCAGAGTTTATTTACAGAGGCATGCATTAAATATCAAGCGCCCTGCAATCCAATAACTACACTCATCCTGCACCTTCCTTCATTAATGCATTAAGCCAAACAGCTGAAGACAGCAGAACTCTATGTGATGTATACAATGGTCCCCCATTTGGCATATGCAATTTGGCACATAATACCATATGGGTGTGAGGGAACACCCCGCTTTTTGGTGTCACTCCCATACTTTCTCAAATGCAGTGATTCAGGCTGAGGTCCAGTTCAGCAGAGAACTGCTGCATTTGCTGAAATATTAATTCATCATGAATCGACAGTTTAACTATTTGGATCGGGGAGGCAATGGCCTCATAGTATTATCAGCGAATGTTCAGGGGTCCCAGGTTCAAATCCTGCCATGGGAGACGGTGGAATTTGAATTCATTCAAGAATCTGGAAACCATTGACAATTGTTGGAAACACGCATCTGGTTCACTAATATCCTTTCAGGAAGGCTTACACGTGATTCAGAGCCACAGCAAGATGGTTGACTCTTAACCGCAATAAGGGATGGGCGATAAATGCTAGCTCACCCAGAGTTACTCACATCCCATGAGGGTCTTCAGTGAGAAGATAAGCAATAGCACTCACCACTGGCCCTAAAGGAACAGCCACAAATGCCTAGTGGTGAACTCTGGCACAGACTTCTCCTTTCCTGACCATTTGAATCCACATTCGAGTAAAGGTTATCATCTGGCACCCAGCAATAGTGGTGATATTAAAAAGGGCAAACAGTGAATCAGACTGAAATACTCTCAAGCAACAAAATACACAGATTGTCTTCCCAACTTCCCACTGAAATTTGAACATGCACAGTGTCATTGATTATACATATAGGATTAAAGTGAACACTGAAATGCAAACAAACTTAAACTGTGATTACAAAGTTGTATTTTTTAATAAGCGATGTGACATTCCACTGTTATGTAATTACGCTTCTCAGCAGCAGAAAGACTTTTATTAGTAAATCTGAACTCCATACCCCTCCCTGAACAAGGCATAATGTTAAGGTTTTATTTACAGGAAGGTCAGTATTACAAAATTAGAAAATTTAGCATTTCTATGATTTTTATACAATTCTCAATTGGAGTATTAACAGTTCAAACAACAGGGAAGCAGAAGGTCAAAAGGTTTTGGTTTGGTTTTCATTTGGTCATGGTATCTGAGCAATGCAGTCAATTTATTGCTTATCTTAAATTGCCCAAGGGGCAATTAAAAGTCAACTACATTGCTGTGGGCCTGAAGTCACATGGTGGCAGACCAGCAAAGGACAGTAGATTTCTTTTCCAGAAGTAGTAAAACAGATGGGTTGTTAACAACATTCAACAATGATTACACGGCCATCATTAGGCTAGCTGTTTACTCCAAATATTACTTTTGTTTATTGAATTCATATTTCACCCTCCACCATGGTGAGATTTGAACTCTTGCCCTCAGAAAATTAACTCAGGATTCTGAATTACTAGTCCACTATGCCATCGCATCTACATGCTCAGACTCTAGATGCTGCTGTCAGGTTCTGAGGAGGGATGGTGACCACTGAGTTTTGCTATCATTTGTACAGCCAACCTTGGGCTACATTAAGCTCCTAATGTGCATGCATGTGTGTGCACATACTTTACAGCAACACATAGTAATCAGGAGTGTGGTCTCCACTGCAGTGTAGCTGCACTTACGGTGACACACTGACAGACAACATCCCATCATTCCATGGTGTCCAACACTGGTGCTCCACTACACTCCCTGATGTCCTTCTCCAGACTGACCACTGAGCTACAAATTCCCTCAAACCTTACAACGGCCAAACACTACCTGGTCCTTTTCCTCAGTGGTCACTGGCAAACATATGTTCTCACTCACACCGATCACTGAGCAAAACCAAAATCTTCAGTCCTTTGCCCACGTGGCCCGGACTCTCAGGTCTTGGCTCAGCAGGCTTGGCCGAGACATGAGGTCCTGGCACATGACCAAGTAGAAAAGCAGACTTGGCCCAGCGTGGTGGTCTTCCTGTGCAGCAGTCTCCTGGCATGGAGGTTTGATCACAGTGTGGTGGTCTTTTCCAAGTGTGGCGGTCTCATCCCCATGTGCAGGTCTTCTTTGTTTTCAATGTCCGGGTGCTCCAGCAACTCAGAAGGCAGTCTCATCCAGGAGTGGCGGTATTGGCAAGGCAGGGCGGCTTGCTTCAGCAGAGGGGTCCAGCCTTGTAATCAGTGACCTGGCATGGTAGTCTTATCCTGGCTGCGTCGTTGGGGTAGGTCATCATTCCTTAATTGGCTCTCCCCAAGTCCAGGAGCCGTTAACTGGTCTGTGATAGGCACTGTCTTAATTTTTATTGTTATTGTGTTGACTTCTGTCATTGATGTAGGCACCATAGTGAGGCAACGTACAAAACATTTCACTGTCTCTTTCATGTAAAGGTACAAAAGTCTAAATAAAGTAAGAAAAAGTAAGGGCCATTCTCTCAGAGGAATTGGAAATTGATAAGTGTACATAGGGCTTGGCTATGGCAATGATCCAATGTTGAGGCCAGAGGGAGTGGCATCCAAAATTTGCATTGAATATTAAATCATAAGCTAATAACTTCGGGGGTGATCAACTTACATGCAAATAAAATCCACCCTCTTCCCTTGCTTCACTATTGCAGAATTTACAGGTTGGTGACTGTTCTCACCAACCTCAACCCGGCCATCACGCAAAACAATCCAAAAAAAGCTATCAAGCTACGTTCAGGTATTCTGTGCAGACATGAGGATTTGGACAGCTGCCTTTAAATGAGAGCAATCATGACTCAAATTTACCCATTATTAAAAACAATAAATGAAAGCTGGAGGGGAATATTCCAGCAAGGTGAGAAAGTGGCAGATGGAGCTCAATCGTGACACTTTTTGCTAAAATAACTGAAAACATGATTTGAAGGAAGATTGGGTATTGTGAAAAAAAACAGACTTATCTGGGTTCTGACTACCAATACATTTTCAATCAAAAGCTTATGGGAGGGTCTCAATATTTTCCTCCGTGTTCTTTGCCTTAAACCATGCATCGAAATGTAAAATCTGCTGTGAGCCCACAAAGCTTTGAATCTTCAATACATGCAGTTCCCTTTAGGGACACAGCAATTAGTCTCAGGGTCACTCCTCAGCACTAAATTCTTGCTGTGAGGCTCAAAAGTGGTGACTTAAGCTGAAGGTAACATTGCCTGCAGTATTAATGCCTTACCTCTTTTACACCAGGATCAAAGGGTCTGCACAGTATTCTGCTTTGTGCTGTCAGATGAGGAATGGCCAATTGGCTACTGAAGGGCAGTGTCCATGGCACTGTGTCCCAGCAACAGTCAGTTTCATGATTTCATCTCTTTTTCCAAAAACCTTGCATACTAGAAACTCCCTTTCCACAACAGCAGTGGGCGCTGGATCAGTTGTTAAATTTAAATCTGGGAGAGATTTTTTCTGTTAAGGTGTTAAGGCAAATGGGCTATGGACTTAGGCCACAGATCAACCATGATCTCAATGAATGGTGGGGCTGAATGGCCTACTCCTGTTCCTATGTCCCTGTGTTCTTTGGACAGACAAGGCAGAGCATGTGACAGCGCAACTTGCAGTTACTCAACCAAAGTTCATCTTTGAGTCATTTGCTGGAGTTTCGAAGAATAAGGGGTGATTTGATTGAAACATATAAAATCTTAAAAGGGTCTTGATGGGGTGAATGTGGAAAGGATGCTTCTTCTTATGGGAGAGTCTAGTAATAGGGCCCACTGCTTACAAATCAGGGATCACCCATTTAGAGAGGCGGCAAAAAAAAATTCTCTCGACATTTGGGAATCTTTGGAACTCTACTTTTGTTACCTTTTCAAGAAGAATCCTCAAATATTTTTAAGGCAAAGATGCATAAGATTCTTGATAAGCAAGCGATTAAAAGATCATCAGGGGGAGGCAGGAATGTGGATTTGTTATTACAATCAGATCAGCCTTGATCTTATGAATGATTAAAGCTTCTTTAATTAGAGTTTCTTATTAAGGAGCAGCTTCAAGGGCCAAATCCTGCTCTTGATTCATGTGTATGTTCAAGCCAGTGATAGTTTAGAAGAGGCAACTGGGAGAAATGCAATGCTACTATCAATGTTGAAAATATGTACAAATATCCCCCAAATTGTGGGAAAATTCCTGTTCCCTTTGATGGTGTATGAACTTTCCTGCCATTTTTGGCAGAAGATGAGAAGGGTAATGGTGAGAGTCAGAAAAATATTTAAATTTTGACGTTAAAGTATATCCATCAGCAGTTAGTTCCTTGGCACGGAAAAGGTAGCATTCTCGTCCTCCAAGTCTTTTATTTGTTTTGACAGTCGCAATCATGCACATGTAGATGGCAAAAGACCGTCCTTTCAATTCCCAACTGAGAATCTTAATGCTTTCATAGTATTCTTAACCAGACCAACAAACACAGCATATGTATATTTGACTCCAATAAAACAAAATCAACTGCCTCTATTTATGTATTAAAAACGACTGCCCAATCTTTTATTTTACCCCCACTTTACATTATAGCTGAGTGGTGGGATTATCCTGGAGTGTATGTGAGACCCACATCCCTACTTTAGGCACTGGACTCCATGCACAATCAGAAACCAGGGACAGAAATCACCAATACGTCAGTTTCATAATGAAGCGGTGATGTAAGAATGTGAGTATGGCTCGGGCTCAGAATGGCAGCTCATTCAGTCTCATGCCCTTAGAATGCAGACAGTAGGATTTAGTGGAAACTGCTGGTGGTGGAATGGGGCATCTATTTTAGGCACATCGGCAGCTGCAGGATGTATCATTCTCAGGCCCTTCTCCCCTCCCTCTGTCCAACCTTCAAAGTATCCTATTCACCATCACATTGACAAGCCTGCCAACTGTCCAACAAACACAAACACATTCAGCCCACCATCTTCAACAGATCTAAAAGCTCACGGTCTGATATGCTTGACCAACCTTTTGATCTCTAGTGATGTAACAATAGAACAATGACTTCAGTCAGACCATTGGTAAGGATCAGTTGTTAGGGGCGAGGGGGTTTCCACAAACATCACCTCTGGTTCATTGGATAAGCATATGGACACACGTGGAATAGTGTAGGTTAGATGGGCTTCAGATCGATGTGACAGGTCGGCGCAACATCAAGGGCCGAAGGGCCTGTAGTGTGCTGTAATGTTCTATGTTCTATGTTCTCATCTCTACTAGATGCTGTACCAAAGCAACAACAAGAAAGGCATGTATTAACTGCAAGACAGAAATAAAATCCAGGTACATGACACCACGAATTGTTCTATGGGGTATCGGAGAATGTAAAGATCAATGTTTCAAAACAGCTCAAATATTAAATCGTGCCAATCTGGGCATCCAGATGCTCACAAGACTGATGACTTTTTTTTAAAATCCATATTCAATGGGGGAGAGCGGCTAATGCTTCTGTCGAACTACAACCAAAGTTAAAACTCAACATTTGTAAGCAAGTGTAATTTGAGAGCTTTTTAAATTTAATTTTATGACTCTGCCAAAGTATAAAGTTACGTAGAGTTGACAGCAGACAACAGCCAGATACCTGTACTCTGTACAGTCTCCAGTCAGCTCATGTCAACTCACCTCATGAGGATTAGTCCACCATTTTCCTGTCTACCTCCTTTAATTACCTAGCTTCCACTAGTTTTGATACATCCAATGACAGGATCACTTGTAGTGACAGCATGTCACTCATTCTGCTCGATTTCCTTTGTCCCTCCTCCTCCACTTTCAGAAAAAGATCAGGGCAAGACGGATCTGAGTGGATACAGAGAAGGGATGACTTGAAGTGGAAATCACCTGATCGATAGACGATGAAGCCCTGGGTGAAGCAAGCAGTCTGGGAGTGGCTTGTGTCCCTGTTATTGGTGACTGCGAGGGCTGAGTGATCATTCACCTCTGTTAGCCAACTGCGCTGTTTTCATGCAACACATCGGTAATACTTCTTCACCAGCGGGAAGTGACAATTCAGGGGCAGAATGTGTCAAATCAAAAAGCTCCAGGGCTGTTTGTCTTGTGGTACAAAACAGCCAAGAGATTGATCCTCCTTAATTCTTGAGAAAATTGCAGAAAGAAGGAAACCCCTCTCTCCTTCAATGACTGGAATATCCGCACTGAGCCACAGGGACCCAAGGTTAGCCAAAAGGGTAGCTCATGTGGCGGCCCAAATCACGGTCACATTCTGATCCCACCAGCTGCTGTGTTGCAATTTGAACTCTGGTCCCCACAGCTTTCAGCTGACACCAAACACCACTCCCCCACCCCACACCCACCACCCCCTGCATTATTAGTCTGTGGCCTCACCACTACTGCGCCATCTTCCCAATTTCTTAACTGGTTCTTTTAAAAAAATCATTCAAACACCGGTTTAAATTTCAAAATTGGTTAGTAATGTACTGCTTTTGAAATGGTGAAAAGAAATGATGTTCGCTGACATTAAGATCATGTCACTGAGAATTCTTTTTGTCCCTTTACTTCTCAGGGAGTTGGAACATTACAATGCATTTGTTGAAAGACAAGTTCTCCTTTCAGTACTATTGGCCTTTCGAGAAATGGGGTTTTATTATGCCTGGAGCACTAATTTCAATCAAGATCAAACAAGCAAATGGGACCACATCGCTCATTTCAGCCACAGTCATTATGGACATTTATTATGCCAGCACAGCCACGGGATCAAAATGAGCTGGAAATTTCTCATTTGACTTCTGCCTTAAAGCTAGGACAAATCTAGCTGTGACAAAGATGCACAGTCATACAGTGAAGTATTTGAAAACAGGAATTGATTTTTCACGCTGCGAGCCTCATGTTATTCAGCATCCTATCCGGCTTCTGTTAGTGGAATTCCCATCTCAACAAACCTTCTTCGAAAGTGAGTTACAGTATGAGAGCAGTGACCAAATTGTTTAATGACACAGGATTACAAATGCTTGAAATGTAAAGCCTCTAGAGGTAAGGGAAGGGCAAAAGTCAATCAGAAATGTCTTGGGATCAGTCATATGCTCCGTCCTTGCTGGAAAAAGCGATTTAATGTGTTCGACAGCACACATAAGTTCAGAAACAGGGCATTCCTGATGGAACAATATATACCACGAGTGCAATTAAATTAACTCCTGAAGCCCTTGTCAAGATGTGAAAGATGATAGCTGTAGGGTAATCCCTGCAGGACTCAGGTCATCACAGAGAAGAAGGAACAATATTTAATTAAAAGGGAAAGGTTCAAATTGATGATACTTCTAACGATTTCAGGACATCCCAAAGTACTTTACAGCCCTGAAGTCCTTCTGAAGCGTAGTCACTATTCGTATGTGGGAAATTCAGCAACCAATTTGCACAAGTGACCAGATATTTGGTTTTTTTGTGACATTGCAGGATAAACATTAGCCAGGTAAACAAGGATATTTCCCCTGCCCTTTTGCAAAACAGTGGCCACATGAACTTTTAAAATCAACCAAGAGGGTGTAAGGGACCTTGGTTTAACAGCTTGTGCAACAGTAAAGCAACTGACCCAAAAGAGAGCTACAGCCAAAGTATTGGTCCAGCACGAGATGGCAAGACATAGATTTGTCCTCAACAACTGTGCACACAGTGACTCCAATCTTAGTGCAATTCAGTGGTGTTCTGGGGATATAAATTCATCCCAGATGGTTGCCTGGTTTATGCAGCACAAAATATTCCATCTCAAACAATGGAATTAATATCAGGGGCTGCAAACAACATGCAAACAATTGGAAAATATAGTAAATCAAGGGAGGAGAATTCAAAATCTCTAATGAAAGACTGGCAGAAATGTTGATGCTGCAGTAAACCCTAAACAATCTGAACCTGGCAACACGCTCTCCACAACCAACACGATTTCTGAAGCGCTTGGAGCAGAACTGAGCGTGCCTGAAAATTTTAGCCAACTAACTGGATAACTCATGAATGAATATTCTGGAGAAGTTAAGAGGAAATGAATGGTACTTTTTTATCTGCTTTGTTACATTGGTTCCTGCTGAGTAAGCAAATTCATTCAGCTTGAAAACTCCTGGCACAGTCCTGACTTTGTCAAAATAGTCACCTAAGTCCCAATCCTACCTACCACACCAGATTACATCGCTGAATGATCACATTCTATACAAACCAATGCACAATGTCGATTCTCATTGAACACAGTCTGCTCACGTTCACTCTCCAAGCTGGAACATATTCAAGTTTGTTCTATCTGGGATCTTGCTGTGCACAGATTTGATCCAGTTTTTCACTAATAACAGAAGGGCTTACATTTCAAAAGTTATTAGAGACGATGTACGTTGCCACTTGGCCTTACATTTTACGTATGTATCTTTCAGAATGAACTGAACCCAATGGCTATGTTGTGAAGTAGCCAAGGGTATGCACACATGTGCTAATCTTTACAGACCCGGCAATAATGCAACATCCAGAGCTGAGATCACTAATAAAAGGGGAGAAAGTTAATTTTTGCATCCTTTGGTAAGCTTTACACAATTGAATAGAAACCTCCCTTTGCAGTGAAGTCGTAGCCGACAACGAACATGCACTCCAAAACATTTCCTACTTCCCTGTTGCAAATCTTTCATGACCATTAATAGCTGCTTGGAAGTCCATCCCATCTTATTAACAAAACATTACAATTCCAATAACAATTTTTCCACTCACCCCTCCCCCTCGACTTGAATATCTAAGTGCTAATACTGGTTGCAGAGTTTTTGGCACCATTCTGACTGTAGATAAGAGAGAAAACTGCTAAGAAGGTCACTTATATGAACTGCTTTAACGAGACACTCAGCTTGAATAACAGTAAGCAACACAACCACATTAATAAATGCTAAATTAATTCTTAAATTCCTACAATTTAAATGCAGAATTACTTTTAGTTTTTGCTGGGAAAAACAAACAAAACTGCAGACAAAAACAGACAGAAGTACAAACCTTGCTTGGAAAACAGCAGCCGAATTGCTGTGACCAGAGTGTCTTCTCGCTTCGATTGAGCGTTCGGGCTGCTTTTGCAATGCACGCTTCATGCACTGGCAGACCTGGGGCTTTGAATCAAGCAGATTCTGCCTCAGCTCCCATGGGCTCCACTAAACTGTTTCCTTAACATAAGAGAGCACTTCATCAGAATCACTAGCCCTTTAGGCTCCGTCTGTACCGCCTTTGTCCTTCATGCACAGCATAAGCAAATTAAATGAGATCTGCCATACCTCAAGGAAAAAAATAGTACAACGCAGGGGCCAGTTCATTCCACTAAAGTGCTGCTAAAGTCGAGACCAGGCATCGATCCTGCTGCACGCTTGCTTACTTTAGTTTTTTTTAACCACTGCTGCACCTTTTGATTTTATAAGTGGTTTTCATTCAGCTCTTAATGACTGGCAGCTCCAAGACTCCCTCGTTCCCGTCTTTAGGACATCCGAGAGGATCGTGAAATAAAATCAGGCGCAGCTAACCAATTTGGGGCAGGATTCAGAAGGAATTCCACGCTTCTCAGCTTCACTCGGTGAAGTTTTGAGTGTTGAACATTTTTTTTTGTCAGAGATTTATTTCCTTTAAATGGTCCGTGCTCAGTGACATGGTGAAATACATATAAAATGCAGAGACTGAAGGGCATTGTGCATACGAAAAACAGGTTCATGTTTTGAGTGTAAATCCTTCATGAAAGGCCCACTCCACAAACATCACAGTTGTTTTTCAGACCAATGACTGATCTTACTCTCTTTTCCTATATGTAAGGTTTTCTTGCAGTTAATCTTTTATAATCTCACTTTAATCTCACTTTTTGTATAGCGGACTGGAGGACGAAATGGTCTGCTTATAGTGCTGTTAAATTTCCACTTTATTTACATTCTTCCCCTTAATCAAAGTACACCTCGTCACAACCTACATTCTTAATGAACTTTGAATTTTTCAAACACTACATTGTGGAAATCTACAGTGACATTTTCAGTTCCTTTGGGCTTCAACTAACTTTAGCTAGGCCCATTCTTCGGATTGTCACGGAAGAAAAATATAGAATTGACCTTCTCACAGCTCGTTTAATCGTATTTTAGCTTTGCTATCTGTTTCAGAACCCAAATGAATGCTATCTTCATCTGGAATTTAGTCAGATGAAATATTCCCAAAGAAGTCATGTTGCAGTTTTCTATTAATAGTTGGACATTGCCTAATTTTGCAGAAAATTCATAGCCTCAGGGTGTTCAAGCTAATGAAAATAAGAGGCTCATTTATAAACCATCTTGGACTGTGGAGAATAGGCTCAGCTTTGCGTTGATGCCAATGGTTCATTACAATTTCTATACATTGTCATTTCAAACAAAGTTTAGTGGTTGGAGATCACCCTGGTTTTGCAAACTCAGTTTCTGAAGAGTCTGGCTGTTAATTCCACAGTTCCTCATCATCATAACTTGGAAGTAGGTTGCTGTTTCTTTGCTGCTGCTGGGACAAAATCCTGGAACTCATTCACTCACAGCATTGTTGTACCTACACAAAATGGACTACAGCAGTTCAAGAATGCAGCTCACCATCACCTTCTCAGTGCAATAAATGCTGGCCCGGCCAGAAAAGGCCACATCCCTGAATGAGTTGAAAAAATAAGGTACCCGGTCCCTTTACCGATGCAGGGAGCTTTTATTTTCAATTACCATAAGAGCAGTGCAGAGCTCACAGTAGTGACTTAGTTCTCCTGTTCTGTATTTGGCTACACAATTACTGCTCTCCCAATGCACAGTAAAACATACAACATAAACTTCCAGTCATTTAGTGATTAACAAATCTATAGGTTCTCGAGGTTTTATATTGTCCAACTGATTGGATACAAAACACCCCATATTTTGATAATGTTACTGGAATTGTAATCCAGGAGCTAAAGTTTTGGGGACACAGATTTAAGTCCAAACATAACATAACTGTGTGGGATTTGATTTCAATAAAATCTGGGAGAAAAAATGATTGTTGTTAAAAAGAACACAATGCCCTTTAAGGATAGTAATCTGCCATCCTTATGGTCTGGCCCACATGTAACTCCAGACTTTTAATTTTCCTCTGAGATGGCTTAGGGAGCCAATCATTCCAAATGCCAGCCTTGTCAGTGATGGCCACACTGTCACAAGAATTGAAAAGAAATGAACTTGAACACCCAGATCCCTCTGCATCTTGTAACTCTGCAATCTCTCACCATATGGATAACATGCATTTGGTTTTCCATCCTTCCTGTGAAATTGGACAATTTCACATCTTCATATATACCCTGTACGGCCAACTCACTTAACATATCTATATTCCTTCTGGTTTCCTTATCCCCCATACTTTCAGTCCATTCATCCAATTCATTTATATAAATTATAACAAGTCAAGGACACAGTATGGATTGCTGTGGCACACACTTGATACATTTATGCTCACTGTTTCCTTTTAACTCTCAATCTTCCATCCATATCAATTTGTTACCTTCAACACCATTAGCCTTTCTTTTTGACTATTGCGTTTGATGTGACATCTTATCAAATGTCTTCTAAAAATCTAAATATAGTATATCCACCAGTTCCCCTTTATCCACAGAGCTTGCTACTTCCTCAAAGAACTTCAACTTCACTAAGTTGGCACTGCCTGATTGTATTGAATTTTTCTACGCATCCCTCTATGAACATTTTTAATAACATTTTTAATTACCTTTTCCCTATGTCAAATGTTAAACCAACGAGCCTGTGACTGATTCAGAGACAGTAGAAACTGCTGATGCTGGAGAATCTGAGATAACAAGGTGTAGAGCTGGATGAACACAGCAGGCCAAGCAGCATCAGAGGAGCAGGAAAGCTGACGTTTCAGGTCTGGACGCTTCTTCAAAAAAAAATGCTGCTTGGCCTGCTGTGTTCATCCAGCTCTACACCTTGTTATCTTAGCCTATAGTTGCACCACTTTTTCTCTCCCTTCCCTTTTTGAATAAAGGAGTTACATTCATTATCTTCCATGTGCCTCCCAACTACTCAAAGCCATTCCAAGATCTGTAAAGTGCCAAGTCAGCAGTGTGATGAAACATTCCCCAATCATGATAAAGTCCCTGTTTAACACTCGCCATCCTTGAGGCAAGGGTTTGATTTTAGCCTTTGTTCCTCCAGTCTCTGTCTAAGGGAAACCTCCAACAACAGCCGCCCTTCACCCCAAACACAGCAGGGTTTGCTTATGGTACTTCCTGCATGGCAGGTCACCTGCTTCCCCACTGGGCTCATACCAGAGGTAGCAGGATGAGGTAGTCGGGTTGGCATTTTTGCTCCATTAGAAACTCAAATCTCAATTGGGTGTGCTATCCGCAGGCTTTCTCATTCCAGACCTGACTGGAGAGGAAGCTGCAAGGTGGCAGAGCTCTCCACAACTCCACATGATTAAATGTTCCACCCCCTCAGAGATGAGGGGCACAAGATCACACCCTGCATCAACCTATCACTCACCTCATGATAAAGCCCCCGTTTAACATTTCCAATTGACCCAGCTTTTTCAGTGGAAGTGTATTCCCAATTTCAACTATCTCTTTGCTTTCCATCAATACTCTGCCTGCCCTGGCTCTTAATTTCAAAAGTTATCATCCTTTGCTCTGGTCTTCCCCAGAGAAAAGCATTCTCTCCATTGCAATCCTTTCGTCCAGAAACATAAATTATAAGCCTGCCAATGACATCATTGTTTTACAATTCACTAATGGATTTGATTATTTCTCTACATTCAGCGGCTTGTCTGAACGAAGTAAGCAGCAATAAATTTAAACAAAAAAATTCAATTGGGCATTGCTCTTTCATCAAAGTCAAACTGCATGTTAAAATAAGCAGTGGTTCAAAATTTCAGCTATCCTCCTGTCTTCTCATATTCTGCTTGGGAACCCTGCAGCCCAATGGTATCAATGTGGATTTCACAAGCTTCAAAATCTCCCCCTCCCCCACTGCATCCCAAAACCAGCCCAGCTCTTCCCCTCCACCCACTGCATCCCAAAGCCAGTCCAACCTGTCTCTGCCTTCCTAACCTGTTCTTCCTCTCACCCATCCCGTCCTCCCACCCCAAGCCGCACCTCCATCTCCTACCTACTAACCTCATCCCACCTCCTTGACCTGTCCGTCTTCTCTGGACTGACCTATCCCCTCCCTACCTCCCCACCTATACTCTCCTCTCCACCTATCTTCTTTTCTCTCCATCTTCGGTCCGCCTCCCCCTCTCTCCCTATTTATTCCAGAACCCTCTCCCCATCCCCCTCTCTGATGAAGGGTCTAGGCCCGAAACATCAGCTTTTGTGCTCCTGAGATGCTGCTGGGCCTGCTGTGTTCATCCAGCCTCACATTTCATTCTCCTGTCTTTACATTTACTTTTAAATCCAGGTCTTACCTTGCATTCCTCCCCGCAACCCCTGAACTAATATTCCTTCTGTTTTTTTCCCCTCTGTCATCCATTTCTTCACTGACTGATATTTCGTCCCTCTGCTGTTGGACTTAACCCACAGCCGACTTTGAATATGCCGCTTTGACTATAGTAATACCATGGACAATGAGATGCTTGAGTTTACTCAGGCTCTCCCTACTCCTGTTCCCTTGCTCCCTGTAGCCTGTGCCACAAACTCCAGCAATTTGCGCACCTGTACCTGGCATGAATTTTTGTATTCACTCCCAGGTGTCACTGGAATGGTGAGTATTTATCACCCATCCTTAGTTACCCTTGGGAAGGTGCTGGTGGGCTGCCTTTTTGAACCATTGCAGTCCATATGCTGTCCGAACTTATTTTTCCGGTTTTCAATGAGTAGAGTTACTGAGTTGCAGAAGTCGATCACAGGTTATTGAGCAGATCATCACTCAAGAATCAGTTACCATCCTCAGCATAAACTAAAATTGGATCAAAGCATACTTGAGAATCCATGTGATTTACTATTCTACAATGAAATTTTATCGACCTGTTGAATTTAGGTGTTCAGGGGAGCCAAGAGCTGAGATTATCTTCTGAAGTACTAGTTCAAAAGCAGTAGTAACATGGACTTTGGAAAAAAAGTGATTAATATGCTACAAATAAAAGTACAATGGCGATCAATCAGACTAGAACATTTTTGTGGGATCAGTGCATTGAGTATAGGAGTTGGGAGGTCATGTTGCAGCTGAACAGGACATTGGTTAGACCACTTTTGGAATACTGAATTCAATCTTGTATCCCTGCTGTAGGAAGGATGTTGTGAAATTTGAAAGGCTTCAAAAAGATTTACAAGGATGTTGCCAGGGTTGGAGGGTTTGAGCTATAGGGACAGGCTGAATAGGCTGGGGCTATTTTCCCTGGAGCATTGGAGGCTGAGAGGTGACCTTATGGAGGTTTTAAAAATCATGAGGGGCATGGATAGGGTGAATAGCCAAAGTCTTTTCTTTCCAGGGCAAAACTAGAGAGTATGGGTGAGTGGGGAAACGTTTAAAAGGGACCAAGGGGAAACTTTTACATGGAGGATGGTGCGTGTATGGAATGATCTGCCAGAGGAGGTCATGGAGGCTGGTGCAAATACAACATTTAAAAGGCATGTGGATGAGTATATGAATAGAAAGAGTTTTAGAGAGAAATGGGCCAAATGCTGGCAGATGGGACTATGTTAATTTAGGCTATCTAGTTGGCATAGACAGGTTGGAGCAAAGGGTCTGTTTCCATGCTGTACATCTCTATGACTCTATGACTGCAAAGGCACCAGACTCAGAGGGGAGGAGAGGGACAGAAAGACGCAACAGCTGAGATTTTTGTTTGCAACGACAACAAAGCCAGTTACATTTTGCTTTTGTTATAACAGTTTCCACAGTCTGCACATAAAATGTGCAAAACATTGAAATCTGGAAAAGTAGTCAGTGATTCTTTGCTCCTCGACAATGCAGAGAATTCTCTACAAAAGATGATTCTTTCGAAAGTGCAAGACTGATGAGAGCTTGCCCTTTATATTGTAGCATTGCTCTTACAAACACTCAAAGAGAGTAATATCTTGTTAAGTGAAACTACTGTTGAAGAATCCCTCTGGCCTGAAACCTAATTTTACTTTCATGTAAGAACAATTTTTTTTCAGTTGTGATAAAGTTCAACATAAGTTTAAAAAGCTTGATATTTCAGATGCAAATATATTCATGTCCAAACCATTATGTTTTGTAAAATTTATAGACAAAGGGAGCATTTTATTTCCTGCTTTGCTCTCAGTGAGAGTTGTTCAAATTAATTGGCTTCTTGCTGTTGCCACCACTGTTGGCTGATCAGAAACATCGGATAGAGCCAGGTTCACATAATCACAGCCAATTCACAGGAAATCCACACAACAAAGATCTGTGGCCAATGTTCCTAGAGATCAGTGACAAGTGCCATCGATTATGACTCTCTGCAATATCTGGGGATTCTTATTCAGTCATATTACAGTTACACAGCTACATTTGAGGACCATCACTTGGTGTGCAGTTCCAGGCATTGAAATAAAAAAAGGAAGAAAAAAACAAGCCGATTGATGAATACTTTAAGGTATCCATTCAAGTGCTCATATAGCTGTATAATTTCATTGTTAAAGTGGTCGTTGAGATCATATTATAAATTACTCATGACATGCCATTTTACTGCTTTTGGCAGCTGCTTTACAACTGCAGGCTTTTAATGCCTGCTGCCTCAGCCAATATAAAAACTATGTTCCAATAATCCTCTGCTATCTGTAAAACTGTAGGAAGAAACTGTGCTGACCTGCAACTGTTTCATTAACAAAAAACGTCACTTCATGCCCCAAGATACCCATCAGTCAGTTCTAATGCGTTATACTTCCTCACTCAATCTAGGATGTGATATGGAAAAGGAGAACACTTAGACTGAGCTAATTAAACAGAGCAATCAAAACCTCCGATGGGTGTAGTGAAGGCACTGCTGTCTAATAGTCCTGTATTTATTGTAAGGGGAGACTTGCATTTCTATAGTGCTTTTTGGGTCTGAGGATATCTCAAAGTGTCTCATAGCTGGTGAAGTTGCAGTCACTGCAGGAAATGCAAGTCAATTTGCACTCAACAAGGGGCCACAAACAGCCTGCTAAAACAACAGGTAAATAACATTACCAAAAATAAATCTAAGAGATATATATTGGCCAGTGAGAATTTCCCTCTCTTTCCCCCCAGAATAATGTACATCCAGTCCTTCAACAGAAAGGCCATTGGCTGAACATCTTGTCCATGATGCACAGCTGAAATGGCAGCTCACATCTTACACTGGAGTCTCTGAAGTGGGAGCTAAACTCAACGCTACTGAATAAGCCACAGGTGACACAATGAAATCAACACCAATTTTTTTTGTTCAGTTCATCAAAATAATTTAATTTTCATGTGAATCTTTATCACATTCTGTGCAGGTGCTTATATATTTTGCAAACTGTGGGCATGTAGTTAATTCACAAAACCGATATTTTCCCACCAGCCCTCTAGTACTCCGCACCATGACATCATACGGCATCATCCTTTACACCAAAAATGTTCATGCTGTGCAGAGTAATTAAGGTGAAGCTGACAATCAGAAACTGGTGTGCATTTTCAGAAGAGCAGGTGAATTAGAGTGAGGTATCCCAGAACACATCACTTCTCCAAGACCCTACCACAGAGTGGAATTGCTGTTGATCAGAGAGAAAATAGCACACAGAATACAGCAATTATTATTTTTGCCCTAACAACTTACATATTGTCCCATTATCCCTAACCACTACCTTTGGGAGTTTGTGAACATAGAACATAGAACAGTACAGCACAGGACAGGCCCTTTGGCCCACAGTGTTGTTCCAACCTATTATCCTACTAAGATCAATCTACCCTGCATACCCTACATTTTACTATCCTCCATGTGCCTATCTAAGAGTTGCTTAAAAGTCTCTGAAGTATCTGACTCCATTACCACTGCCAGCAGTGCATTCCACACACCCACCACTCTCTGTGTGAAGAACATACCTCTGACATCTCCTCTATACCTTCCTCCAATCACCTTAAAATTACGCACCCTCATAATAGTCATTTCCACCTGGAAAAAAGTCTCTAGCTATCCATTCTATCAATGCCTCTCATCATCTTGTACACCTCTATCAAGTCACCTCTCATCCTTCTTCGCTCCCATGAAAAAAACCCAAACTCCCTCAACCTTTCCTCATAAGACTTGCCCTCCAGTTCAGGCAGCATCCTGGTAAACCACCTCTGCACCGTCTCTAAAACATCCACATCTTTCCTGTAATGAGGTGACTAAAACTGAACACAACATTCCAAGTGTGGTCTAACCAGAGTTTTATAGATCCGCAGCATAACCTCACGGCTCTTAAATTCAATTCCCCTGCCAATGAAAGCCAACACACCATACGCATTCTTTCCAAGCCTATCAACTTGGGTAGCAACTTTGAGGGATCTATGGATGTGGCCCCCAAGATCCCTCTTTTCCTCCACACTGTGGAGAATCCTGCCATTAACCCTGTATTCTGCATTCAAATTCGACCTTCCAAAATTAATCACTTCACACTTTTCTGTCACTCTTTTGCCCAGCTCTGCATCCTGTCAATGTCCCACTGCAACCTACAACAGCCCTCCACGCTGTCCACAATTCCACCAACCTTCATGTGCTTGTCTAAACGAGTAACAATTGCAATACAGAAAGCCAAGCAATGATCATCCCCAGCAACACACAATGTAGCCATCTTCCCTTGATATTCAATCTCTGAATCCCCCAATATCAACATCCTAGGAGTTACCATTGACTAAAAATTGAACTGAAGTTGCCAAATACATACAGCAGCTGCTAGGGCAGTTCAGAAGTTAGGAATATTCCGGTGAGTAACTCACCTCCCAACTACTCAAAGCCCATCCACCATCTACAAGGCACAAACCAGGAGTATGATGGAATACTCCCCTCTTGTCTGGATGAGTATCCAGGACAAAGTAGCCTGCTTGATTGGCACCACATCCACAAACATTCAGACACTCCACCACTGATGCTCAGTAGGAGCATTGTGTACCACC
Organism: Stegostoma tigrinum; assembly: GCF_030684315.1. Classification (NCBI taxonomy): domain Eukaryota; kingdom Metazoa; phylum Chordata; class Chondrichthyes; order Orectolobiformes; family Stegostomatidae; genus Stegostoma; species Stegostoma tigrinum. Next base: position 112,502,078 of record NC_081358.1, on the reverse strand, counting down.
TACAAGATACACTCAGAAGTTCACCAAGGTTCCTTAGCCAGCACCTTCTGAATCGACAACCACTTCCATCTAGAAGGACACGGGTGGGAAATACATGGAACACCACCACTTGCTAGTTCCCTTCCAAGCCGCTCACCATCCTGACTTGGAAATATAAAACTGTTCCATCAAGTGTCGCTAAGTCAAAATCCTGGAATTTCCTCCCCAGTGGCCTTGAGGATGTTCCTGCAGCGCAGGAGCTGCAGGGGCTCAAGGTGACAGCTCACCATCACCTTCTCAAAGGCAACGAGGGATGAGCAATAAATGCTGGCCCAGCCAGCAACACCCACGAGTGAATTTTTAAAAAACTACGGGGGTGGGGGGATGCAATTTTCATTTAATACTTCAGACACTAACAAAATGACCACGATGGAGTGTAAAGCTGATGTGTTGGTTTATGTTTAGCATAGAATATGATTTCAGCAAAGGGGGTGAATCCAGTGATAGGAACGCCGCATGAAGACTTGTTGAACAGCTTATTGCTACTCAGTGCCACAGAGCACTAATTAAAGACAGAGAATGCATAGCATCCTGGTAGATAGCACTTTAATACTTACATTAATTTCAAGGGTAACTTTGAAGAGGCACACATCATTTCACATTTGTTCCTGCTGCAACCCTACAGTAATCTCTGAAAGATGTCGGGAGGCTTTCTGTGAATCTGCTGAATTGTCAACATCAGCAGCACTGAGCCCAGAAACATAAAGCTAATGAATGCTTATTGAAGGCTTTAAAAAGGAACCACCAGGAGACAAGGGAGTTTGGTGGTGGGCATCTTGCTAGCGATTCCTCCCTTGTTCTGGGCCAGGAATGGAAGAAGGAACATTAGACCAGGCACAGCATCAGTAATTGCCACCGTGAAAACAAAACAGAGGGATAGGTAGGTATGCCTTCCCTGCACTGCTGGACACAAGGCATCCCTGCTCCCACCAAACTCCACCAGCATCTCCAGCATTGCTGTACTCACTGTCTCCATCCTGCAGTGAGCCGGTGGAAGCGCCTATGGAACACGCCTTTTACAGCACCACAAAAATTACACTGGTCAGCAAGCGATTGTGTAACCTGCAAATTTCTGGCTCACATCTCTAGGCCAGTTTACACTGTACAAATCAGCAATGGAGGTTAAAAATTCCAGTCTCTCAAACAGGTTTGTCTTCCAGGCACTGCAATAATTTAGCACCTCAATTTTTAGCCCTGAACCAAATTAACCCACCTATAGTTTGTACAAGCGTACATAAATCACCTTAGCCAAATTAATTCAACCACATTTATCAAAAATTCAGTATCTACTTTATGCCGGTCTCCTGCTCCCTGAATGAAATGGAAACTTCTCTTTGTCTCCACAGCCTAATATAAGAGATTATTCAAAACATCATTCAGTGGCTTCCTGACAGCCCTGAATTAACACTTCATTATTTTAAATGAATGTATCATAGCCCCTCTTTGTCATTACTTGAACTTAATGTGAAAATACACTTTTTTTCTCTTTTATACTGTACCTCTAGTGAAAAGTCTTCTTACAGCCTCCTCTGTTCACAGCTAAAAAGTTGTTCCTGCTCGTAGCTCTTCACCCATAGCTCAGTCTTATGATCAATTCTAGGGAAGTTAATAGACTCTAGCAAGTCTCGAGCCAACAACTTGACTCTGTGCCATCTGCAGAGAGGAGCCTCTGAAGTCCTCAAAGACTGCCAGAGACAGCCCAACAGTGCAATGCTAGAAGCTACTGAACAAAATAAAGTACATATTCAGCACAGTGAGAACTCACACTCCCTCTGCTCTTTGCCAGCAAGAGAAAAGGCAGTATATGTGTCAGCATTCAATGTGAAACCTTAGCTGATTTGAATAAGCTGCAATTTCCCAACAATCTGGCGTTCATCAACATAGTAACAACAAGTCAGAGGGGAAAATTCGCTCTCATCAGCTAAGGGTGCTGGCAAAAAAATCAATCTGCTGGAGATTGTAGCCAACTCTGAGTCATTTGATTTGCTTTTAGTGGTGGCTTTTGTTGGCTAATTCCATTCAGCTTATAGATATAACTCTGTAGAAAGGCATTTGGAAAACCCACAAAAGAACATGTATTGAAACAGTTAAGCATGCTCAGAACAGATCATGCTCCAACAAAAAAAAATCCATGCAAAATTTTGCTGAAAAACACTAATTCCAACATCTGCACTAAAGTAACCTTCCACATTTTAAGAGAAGCATGTAGGTAACATTGCCAGATGTTACCGCATTCCCATTACTCAAAACGTATTGCATTACTCACAAAGCACAGTAACACAGTAATTATATTATTGAACTAATAAGTCCAGTAGAACCGGATTAATGATCTGGAGACCCAAGTTTAAATCGCAGAGCAGCTGGGGAATTTAAATGGAAGTGAATGAAAACTGAAATATAAAGAAAAGATGTCCGTAATGGTGACCTTGAAACTGTTACAATGTCATGAAAACACATTTGGTTCACTCTTGGTCTTTAGGCACAGAACTCTATTCCCCTTGCTGAGTTTGGCTTCCTCAGATAGGTGCCTTGGAGAATTTCAGTTTTGAAAAGCAGTTCATGACGAAATGGTTGGAGCTCTGTCATTTCAGCAGCGCTGCAGGGGTTGGGGCAAGAGCTAGGTGTCTAGATGGAGACGAGTCCGGAATCTTAGAAGTGCAGGCTGGCAGACCCCACAAATGATTGTAGCATCGGGACCACTGTAGATGGAGTTAGTGTTAGGGTGGGGTTACAAGTCCTCTAGTGGGCTTGGCAGCCAAACAGGAGCTTTTACTCACCCCTATGAGAGAACATCACATTTCACCCAGGATGCTTTCTTACTGGTTTCCCCAACTGCAGGTGAAATTCCAGTTTGTGTGCAATGAAGCCGCTTAAGTGGCCCATCAATCGGTCACTCAAGGGCTTCAAATGGCCCATGGCCATGTAGGATGCCTTTCGAACCCCTGCTGTGTGGAAATCACCCAAAGGGTAGGCAGGCAGGCAATTGGCATGCTGCCATTATCATGGTGCCTGTTTTGCCATCTCTGTCACCAGCTTTACCATCACCTAATGTAGAAGTGAGTGTTACAACTGCGAGAATGCAAATCCAAGAGAAACAATACTTTAAGAAGAAAATAACCAAAACTTTATTCTGAATTTCACACCTCGTATCGGAAGTATCGTGTTCGGACTTCATGGCCAATAGTTCTTTCAGAAACATTCTCATGACAGCAATAGTTGCATGTGACCTGAGGGTATAACAATCTCAGACTCCATCCTACTTCAGATCATTTGAGGCATGACACCAGAAACATGATCGTCTGTTACAACCTAATAGCTTACCATTAGTCTAACACTCTCATATCTGAGGAAGGTAACAATTGTATACAATAGTTGTAAGGAACTTTTGTTGGGTCCTTCAATACCAAAATGTCCGCACTTGTTTCGTGTGCTATGCGAGATAACATAAGTATTGTCGCATCAGGTATAACACCCTGTTGAAGGTAAACTCAATAGAAATATCGAGGGACCAGTAGGACTAAAACAAATGAAAGATAGTGATGAGATAAATGGAACAAGACGTGATGCAGATGGGCACATTACAACCTTGGATCAATATCTGCCAAATTACACAATGATTCAGCAGATGGTGTGGAAAGTACAAAAGCTGTTTCATTGTTTCCATAATTTGATTTTGTACCCATGTGCGAAGCTGGAAATAATGTATTGAATGTAGGAAGCGTCATGAAGAGGGAACGCTGCCCATGACATATTTTGCTACAAAAAGAGAGAGGCAAGTACTTTTTTTTTCAAAGCAAAATATGTTTGGTGATTGTTTGACAAATAAAAGAAAGTGAATCGTATTGTTTCAGAGATGCTGAGGTTGCTTCTAAAGAAATATGTAGGCCCGAAACGTCTGCCTTCCTGCTCCTCTGATGCTGCTTGGCCTGCCGTGTTCATCCAGCTCTACACCTTGTCTTCTCTGAATCGCATTGTTGCCTGATTGATTTTGCTGACATTTTATGTGTAGTTTTAGTAGCCTTTCATGGAAAAAAAATCTGATTCCTACACAAGACTTTAGAATTCTGGTAACCCTCCCTTTCAAGTCTTCCAGCCCACAAGCATTTCTCGAATCCAATCTCCGTGCCACATCCTCACAACTTGTTGGTTTAACTCTCCTTGTCTCACGTTCTTTACAACGTTAGTTTCCTGAATTGGAGGTCTTTGCTCTTCATTTAGGGACTATACACATTGCTTGAAGGCACAAGTCAGGAGAGTGATGGAACACTCCCCACTTGCCTGGATGAGTGCAGCTCCAAAAACACTCAAGAAGCTCAACACCATCCAAGACAAACCAACTGGATTGGTACCATGTACTCAATTGAGCCTTCATTCATTTTAGCACCAGCATACAGTAGCAGCTGTGGATGTCAGCTACAAGATGCACTGCAGAAATTCACCTAGGCTCCTTTAACATCACCTTCCAAACTGTCAAACTCTACCTCCCCAAAAGAAGGACAAAGCAGCAGATACACGGGCACGCCAAAATATGTAAGTTCCCCTCCAAGCCACTCACCATCCTGACTTGAAAATATATCTCTATTCCCGCTGTATCATCAGATCAAAATCCTGGAACTACCTCCCTGCCAGCTTTGTGAGTGTGCCTACATCAAAAGGGACTGCAGCAGTTTAAGAAGGCCACTTGCCACCATGCCCTCAGAAGGTAACGAGGGAGGGCAAAGAAATGCGGGCCCAGCCAATGACTCCCACAACCAGCAAAAGAAGGAAAAAATAAAATCTTGAGTGAACACAGTGTGGAGCTGGATGAACGCAGCAGGCCAGGCAGCACCAGCAGAGCAGGAAAGCTGACGTTTCAAATCTGGACTCTTCTTTGGAATCATCGACTTTCCTACTTCTCTAATGCCGCCTGGCCATAAGACCATAAGACCATAAGACAAAGGAGTGGAAATAAGGCTATTCGGCCCATCAAGTCCACTCCACCATTTAAATCATGGCTGATGGGCATTTCAACACCACTTCCCTGCACTCTCCCCGTAGCCCTTGATTCCTTGTGAGATCAAGAATTTGTCAATCTCTCCCTTGAAGGCATCTGATGTCCCGGCCTCCACTGCACTCCGTGGCAATGAATTCCACAAGCCCACCACTCTCTGGCTGAAGAAATGTTGTCTCATTTCAGTTTTAAATTTACCCCCTCTAATTCTAAGGCTGTCCCACGGGTCCTAGTCTCCCCACCTAATGGAAACAACTTCCCAGCGTCCACCCCTTCTAAACCATACATTATCTTGTAAGTTTCTATTAGATCTCCCCTCAACCTTCTAAACTCGAATGAGTAAAATCCCAGGATCCGTAGCCGTTCATCATACGTTAAACCTACCATTCCAGGGATCATCCGTGTGAATCTCCACTGGACACGCTCCAGGGCTAGTATGTCCTTCCTGAGGTGTAGAGCCCAAAATTGGACACAGTATTCTAAATGGGGCCTAATTAGAGCCTTATAAAGTCGCAGAAGCACATCGCTGCTTTTATATTCCAACCCTCTTAAGATAAACGACAACATTACATTCGCTTTCTTAATCACGGACTCTACCTGCAAGTTATCTTGTAGAGAATCATGGACCAACACTCCCAGATCCCTTTGTACTTCTGCTTTATGAATTTTCTCACCATTTAGAAAATAGTCCATGCCTATATTCTTTTTTCCGAAGTGCAAAACCTCGCATTTGCTCATGTTGAATTTTATCAGCCTTTTCCTGGACCACTCTCCTAAACTGTCTAAATCTTTCTGCAGCTTCCCCACCTCCTCAGTACTACCTGCCTGTCCACCTATCTTCGTATCATCGGCAAACTTCGCCAGAATGCCCCCGGTCCCTTCATCCAGATCATTAATATATAAAGGTGAACAGCCACAGCCCCAACACTGAACCCTGCAGGACACTACTTGTCACCGGTTGCCATTCTGAAAAAGAGCCTTTTATCCCAAATCTCTGCCTTCTGTCAGACAGCCAATCCTCAATCCAAGTCAGTAGCTCACCTCGAAAACCATGGGCCCTCACTTTGCTCAGCAGCCTCCCGTGAGGCACCATATCAAAGGCATTTTGGAAGTCTAGATAGATAACATCTACTGGGTTTCCCTAGTCTAAGATACTTGTTACCTCTTCAAAGAATTCTAACAGGTTTGTCAGGCACGATCTCCCCTTACTAAATCCATGCTGACTTGTTCTAATCTGACCATGCACAGCCAGGAGTTTAGGAATCTCATCCTTGACGATGGATTCTGGAATTTTACCAACAACCGAGGTTAGGCTAATCGGCCTATAATTTTCCATCTTTTGCATTGATCCTTTCTTTCTTTTCTTTTCTGGCCTGCTGTGTTCTTCCACTTCCATACTGTGTTATCTCTGATTACAGCATCGGCAGTTTTTACTGTCTCAAAGCCCAAATTAATTTCAGTCCCATCACAACATCCAACTCGTGATCGCTGATCTCCACTTTTAACAAAAGAAAAATCACAGGTTTAACCACTTGGGATGTCTCAAGGCAGAGAGTTGGCATGTTTAAGAAAAAGCAGCTTGCATTTAAGTTCTGCTTTCAATTGCATAGAATCCTGAAACCAGATAGAACACAAGGAGCCTGTACATAAGGAAGCTCTCTGACAGTGTTCTTTCCCATAGCCCAACAAATGTTTCTCATGAACACTCAGCACATGAGCAGCTGAGTGCAACACACCCCGCATTAAAGAGGCAATACAGCAAGTTTTAAATTAATATTAATACACCCCTATATAGAATCCCGTTCTAAATTTGAGCATTCGTAAATCAGGGAGCGCCCAAATCACCTTTCGCTGGTCATGTGCTGTTGGAGGTTCGTGGAGAATTGTTGAAATGTCACAGAACACTTTATTGGGGCACTTTGTAATTAACAAGCTCATTAACATTTATTGTAGAAATTCTCCCCGAGCTTCACTTAATTGAGAATAAGTGCTGCTCTACACTGAATGGAAGTCACCAGGAGAAACAGAGAGACAGAGACAGAGAGAACCTGCTTGTGGGTGGGTGGTCAGAGGGCTTCAGTTTGTTTGGGGAGAGGGGCAAGGCTCGGGAGAGCACCCTGCTGTTCCAGGGGGTAGTGAGAGTATAGGGCATCTCTAGTGGACCTCCTCCAGCAGGACCTTCCATGATGTGTCTGCCCTCTCCCTCAATACACAAGTCTGAAATCTGCCAGTTTGTGTGCCTGTCAGACCAGTGCTCTGAGGTAAGACCTTTACTATCCAAATGGGCAGTGTGAACAAAGGTGTACTTCGCAACTCTGCAGACTTATCTGAGTCGCTGTCCAGTAGACAGCTACAGACAATTAAGGGGGGTAGGTGGGGTGCTGCTGCTGCTGCTGAGGGATGCATAAAACCAGGCTCACTGATCCTGACTTTGTCCCAGTTGTTTGGAAACAACTGATCTCAACCTATAAGGTCCTCACTCACCTCCCCATCTGGCTTCATTGCTTCATATGACCTTTGTAGCCTCTCATCGAGAATCCACAATAAGCAGCCACATGCAGGTGAAAAATATTCAGTTTAACAATTCAAGGGAACTCACTCAGTCCTATTGCACTCAGGGCAGTTAGAAATGGGCAATAATTGCTGACTTTGCACGCACCATCTGCAATCCGTGAATGAATGAAAGATAAAGGTAATATCATTGGACTAGTAATCCAGAAACACAGGCTAAAGTTCTAGGAATATGGGTTCCAATCACACCAACGAACCCAGTGGAATTTACATTATCTTATAAAACAGAGAATATAAAGTTAGCCTCAGTAATTGCACCATGAAATACGCAGTCTTTGATTTGATGCAAAACCCATCTGGCTCATTAATGCCCTCAAGGGAATGAAATCTGCCATCCTTACCTGAACTGCCCTGTCTGTGACTGCAGTCATTGACTCTTAACTGCCCTGGGAAATGGCCTAGAAAACTATTCAGTTTACAGTCAAGTTAGGGACACTATCCTTGCCATTGATGTTCAAATCCAATGAAAGAATCATAGAATCCTACTGTGTGAATGCAGGCCATTCGGCCCATTGAGTCCAGACCGACCCTTCAAAGAGCAGCCCCCTACCTGCATTTCCCATGGCTAATCCACCTAACCTGCACGTCTTTGGGCTGTAGGAAGAAACCAGAGCACCCAGAGGAATCCCATGCTGACACGGGGAGAACGTGCAAACTCCGCACAGACAATCACCCCCAAGACTGGAATCAAAGCCGGGTCCTCGGCACTGAGAGGCAATTGTGCTAACTACTGAGTCACCATGCTGCCCAGAAAGTGTAAGGAAAGAAAAAGGAGTCAGTGGTAGCCCAGAGAGATCAAACTTTGTCACTGCAGTAGACAACAGGGATAGTCAGACTCTCAAGGCCAGGTTCTCAGGAAAGCCAGCAAAGGTAATTGTTTCAAAACAACGGAAATATTTGTCACTGGGATAGCACAAATAGGAAGACCCAGCTGTGTCCAGATTCTATTCCTGTTAGTCACTATACTGCAGATGGTGGAATAGGACTGTATGGCACTACACATGACCGAGTAACCAACAACAGAACAGCTTCCTGGGCTCAGCTAACCAGCCTACATTAACGTTATTTGGTCTGTGCAATTTTCATGAACGTCTTACAAAAACAAACGTTGAACCTGCTTAATTTTATATGATATCATTTGAAGGAAGCAGCTAGAGAAAGTTTTGTCATTCTGCTCAACCTTAACAAGCTATGTTTAATGTAGCACCTTTAACATAATGGAATGTCCCAAGATAATTTTTAGGAGTGCTATGAGAAAAAGTATGACATCAAGGCATGAATGTTGGTCGAAGAGGTGCGTTTGTCAGAAATGTCTCTAGCTTCTTACACCGATTCAGACTAATACAGGTCAGTACATTCTCGAAAGGATGTGTCATTTCATAAGGCAATATAACCTGCCTTCAGCACAATCACTGGAAAGCATTTCTTGAAATTGTGAAGAATATTATTCAGAAAATGAAGTAGAGGCATTTCTACCCCAGTTATAACTTCATTTACAAAAACTGCAAATCATCTCCTCCTTATCTGCAAACTTCCAAAACGTCTAAGCACTTCCTAATCTCAACAGGTAAAAGCATGAGAAACATTGCGACATCAGCATGTCAGAGTGACAAGTGACAATAATCCTGAGACACCAAGGTGTGGAGCTGGATGAACACAACAGGCCAGGCAGCATCAGAGGAGCAGGAAAGCTGACATTTCGGGTCTGAACCATTCGTCATTTTCTGAAGAAGGGTCCAGACCCGAAACATCAGCTTTCTAGCTCCTCTAATGCTGCTTGGCCCGCTGCATTCATTTATCTCCACACCTTGCCATCTCAGACTCCAGCATCGGCAGTTCCTACTATCTCTGACAATAATCCCGAGTTGTCTTTTAAGTCAGGTATGGAAGAAGGCAAAGTTACCACAGTCTTATCAGACCAAAGAGCTGCTCTCTCATTAGACAGAGTGACGACTGGTGATGGTTTAACCCGAGGGCAAGCACACCTCAGGTAAAAGAGAGATTGAAAAGGAGAGTCCTTCATGGCAACCTCAGCTGGTGTGGGAATTAAGCCATGCTATGGGAGACACCTGCACCTCAAGTCATACAAGTGTCACTTTAAAAAGTACTTCTTCAACTTGTGGATGAAGGCATCATTAGTTGGAGGATGGTTTCACAATACTTTTGTTATACTTTTGAATTGAGTATTACAGGATCCCACATCCTTGAAGTAGATGTGGACAGTTCTTTCGGCTGTCTGCTACAATGATGGCACAAACTATAACCAAATTGTCTGCATTCACTTGATATCCCAGAGCACAAATTCACACATCACAAGCAGTGATTTATCACCACAACAGCTTTTATCTCAGACTGTAACTTCTAGCATTCTATGGGATTTGGAAAATGGACAGACAATTTGCACAAAGTACATATTTAGGTGCCACCAGAACCTATCCTGCACATCCTCGTTTCCCAAGTCTATGGGATTCAATGTTTCATTTATTTATACATTTTGTGGGATGTGGGTGTCGCTGGCTGGCCAACATTTATTTCCTGTCTCTTGTTGCCCTTGAGAAGGTGGTGGTGAACTTCCTTCTTGAACCGTGCAGTCCACCTGCTGTCAGGTGACCCACAATGCCATTAGAGAGGGAATTCTAGGATTGTGACCCAGCTACAGAGAAAGAACTGTGATATATTTCCAAGTCAGGATGGTGAGTGGCTTGGAGGGGAGCTTGGTGATGGTGGATTTCCCATATATCTGCTGGCCTTTTCCTTCTAAATGGAAGTGGTCATGTGTTTGGAAGGTGCTGTCTGAGGGTCTGTAGTGAGTTTCTGCAGTGCATCTTGTAGATAGTACACACTGTTACTACTGTCGGTGGTGGAGGGAGCGGATGCTTGTGGATGTGGTGCCAATCGAATGGACTGCTTTGTCCTGGATGGTTATCAAGCTTCTTGAGTGTTGTTGGGGCTGCACTCATCCAGGCAAGTGGGGAGTATTCCATCACACTCCTGACTTGTGCCTTGTAAATGGTGGACAGGCTTTGAGAGTCAGAAGGTGAATTACTCACCACAGTATTCCCAGATTCTGGCCTGCTCTTGTAATCACTGCATTTACGTAGTCAGTCCACGTGTGTTTATGGTCAATAATAACTCCCAGGATGTTGATAGTGGGGGATTCAGTGATGGTAACACCATTGAACATCAAAGGGCAGTTGTTAGATTGTCTCTTATTGGTAACAGTCATAGCCTGGCATTTGTGTGCCATGAATGTTACTTGCCACTTGCCAGCCCAGGTCTGGATATATTGTCCAGATCTTAGTGCACGTGCACACAGACTGCTTCAGTATCTGAGGAGTTGCGAATGGTGCTGAACATTATGCAATCATCGGCGAACATCTTCACTTCTGACCTTATGATGGAGGGAAGGTCATTGCTGAAGCAGCTAAAGATGGTTGGGCCTGGGACACTACCCTCAGGAACTTCTGCAGAGATGTCCTGGAGGTGAGATGACTGACCTCCCACGACCATAACCATCTTCCTATGTGTCAGGTATGATTCCAACACCGAAGTGTTTGCCCTCTGATACCCAGTGATTCCACTTTTGCCAGGGCTCCTTGATGCTACACTTAGTTAAATGCAGCTTCGATGAAAAGGACTGTCACTCTCACCTCATCGCTGGAATTCAGCTCTTTTGCCCATGTTTAAACCAAGGCTGTAATGAGGTCAGGAGCTGAGTGGCCCTGGTGGATCCCAAACTGGGCATCACTGAGCAGGTTATTTCTGAGCAGGTGCTGCTTGATAGCACTGTTGATGATACCTTCCACTTTACTTTATTGACGATTGAGAGGAGACTGTTGGGGTGGTAAATGGCCGGGTTGGATTTGTCATGCTTTTTATGTACAGGACATACTTGGGCAATTTTCAACACTGTCGGGTAGATACCAACTTTGTAACTGTACTGGGAGAGCTTGGCTATGATAGCAGCAAGTTCTAGAGCACATGTCTTCAGCACTATTGTCAGAATGTTGTCAGGGTCCAAAGCCTTTGCATTATTAAGTGCCTCTAACTGTTTCTTGATATCATGTGGAGTGAATCGAATTGGCTGAAGACTGGTATCTGTGATCCTGGTGATCACTGGAGCAGGTGAAGATGGATCATCCACTCAGCACTTCTGGCTGAAGAGTGATGCGAATGCTTCAGCCTTATCTTTTGCACTGATGTGCTGGGCTCTTCTATCATTGAGGATGGGGATATTTGTGGAGCCTTCTCCTCCAGTGAGTTGTTTAATTGTCCACCACCATTCACCACTGGATGTGGCAGGACTGAGAGCTTAGAACAGATCTGTTGGTTATGAGATCACTTAGCTCTGTACATCACTTGCTGCTTTCGCTGTTTGGCGTGCAAGTAGTCCTGTTTGGTGGCTTCACCAGGTTGACACCTCGTCTTCAGGTATGCCACGTACTGCTCCTGGAATGCCTGCCTGCACTTTCCACTGAACCAGGGTTGATTCCCTGGCTTGATGGTAATGGTTGAGTGGGGGATATGCCGGGCCATGCAGTTAAAGATTGTGCTGGAGTACAATTCTGCTGCTATTGATGATCCATTGTTCCTTGGGGATGCCCAGTCTTGTGTTGGCAGATCTATTCGAAGTCTGTCCCATTTAACACGGTGCTAGTGCCACACAACATGATGGAGGTTATTCTCAATGTGAACGCAGGACTTGTCTCCACAAAGACAAAGTGTAGTGGTCACTCTTACTGATACTGTCATGGACAGATACAGCTGCAGCTGGCAGATTAGTAAGGATGAGCTCAAATATGTTTTTCCCTCTTGTTGGTTCCCTCACCACCTGCCGCAGATTCAATGTAACAGCTATGTCCTTTAGTACTCAAACAGCTCGATCAGTAGCACTGCTGCTCAGCCATTCTTGGTGGTGGACATTGAAATCCCCCACCCAGAGTACATTTTGTTCCCTTGCCATCCTCAGTGCTTCCTCTAAGTGTTGTTCAACATGGAGGAATAATGATTCATCAGTGAAGGGAGGATGTGGTAATCAGCAGGACGTTTCTTTGCCCATATTTAACCTGAAGCCATGAGACTTCATGGGGTCCAGAGTCAATGTTGAGGGCTCCTAGAGCAACATCCTCCCAAATGTATCCCACTGCGCCATCACCTCTGCTGGATCTGTCCTGCTGGAGAGACAGGACATGTCCTGGGATGGTGGTGGATGTGTCTGGGACTTTGTATGTAAGGTATGATTGCATGAGTATGACCATGTCAGGCTGTTGCTTGACTCGTCTGTGAGACAACTCTCCCAATTTTGGCACTAGCCCCCAGGCGTTAGTGAGAAGGACTTTGCAGAGTCAACAGGGCTATTTCTGCTGTTGTCTTTTCCAGTGCCTAGGTCGATGCCACACGATCGGTCTGGTTTTGTTTCTTTGAGACTTTGTAGCAATTGGTACAACTGAATGGCTTGATCGGCCATTTCAGAGGGGAACTGAGTGTCATCCACACTGCTGTAGGTCTGGAGTCACATGGAGGCCAGGCCAGGTGAGGATGGCATATTTCCTTCCCTCAAGGACATTAGTGAACCAGATGATTGAATCAAATGGCATATATGCTCAGTTATTGTCCATAGGCAAAGCACATTCCGCCAGCTGCCACATGTCAAACAAAACTGTTAGATTCTGAAGCTCAGACAGCAATGGCTGAACAGTCATGGAGAGCCAACTTTGAATGCAAATTATTTTAGCCAGCATAACAGCAATGAAATATCAGCTTTCTATTAAGACGGAAATTACATCCGAGTGCTGGAGAAGGCAGTGTTTGCCGACACCGTCAACTATGCACCCACCCTCATTGGGAAACACACTTTTCCCAGCAGTGATGTCATGCACAAAGGCATTACTGTCTCCAACTTTCTGTCCCAAACACTCCCCAACCTCATCCCAATCTCTGTACCTATCTGTCCTGATCTCACTGCCCTCTTCCCATCCCTTCCACCAACCCTATTCCATCCTAATCTCTGCGCACACGCGATTTAGAGCAACACGTAGAGTGCATACGTCAGCTTCAGCAAACGTAGTCATCGCTAAATCTCACAGCTAGATATCCTTGGCTAAAAGTTTTGAGGAACTGGCACCTCTACACCATAAGAAACAGCAAACCTGAGCATAATTATTTCCCAATGATTATTTTCAACACATCAACAGATAATTTGCCTTGGGCTGACAAGTGGCAAGTAACATTTGCACCACACAAATGCCAGGCTCTGACCATCATTAATAAGAGACCATCTAACTACTGCCCCTTCACATTCAACAGTGTTCCCATCACTGAATCCTCCACTATCAACATTCTGGGGGTTATCATTGACCAGAAACTGGACTCACCACATAATCACAATGGCTACAAGAACAGCCAGAAGCTAGGAATAATGCAGCAAGTAATTCACCTTCTGACTCCCAAAGCCTGTCCACCATCTACAAGGCACAAGTCAGGAGTGTGATGGAATAATCCCCACTTGCCTGAATGTGGACAACACTCAAGACGCTTGACACCATCCAGGACAAAGCAGCCCGCTTGATTAGCACTACATCCACACGCATTCACTCCCTCCACCACCGACGCTCAGTAGCAGCAGTATGTACTATCTACAAGACGCACTGCAGAAAGTCATCAAAGATCCTCAGACAGCACCTTCCAAACCCACGACCACTTCCATCTAGGAGAACAAAGGCAACAATTATATGGGAATACCACCACCTTCAAGTTCAACTTCAACTTCAAGCCACTCATCATCCTGACTTGGAAATATATCGGTGTTCCTTTGCTGTCGCTAATGGCATTGTGGGTCAACCCACAGCATGTGGACTGCAGCAGTTCAAGGAGGCAGCTCACCACCACCTTCTCAAGTGGCAACTAGGGATGGGCAATAAATGCTGACCAGCCAGTGATGTCCACATCCCACAAATGCATAAAAAAAATTTGCAGTAAGTTAGTAAATTGTCAAGGAGACAAGGTTAAGACCATATTAATTCTATTTAGAGAGAACTCAACTGAAATTAGTTCCAGGAAACAATTGCTTATAACCATACATTCTTTCATTTGACCACAAATGGATTGGCTAAAATGAAGGTAAAAGCAAATGGAATATACCAGACAGATTGACTCATCGCTGAAGACCCTTTGCAGGCTCTCGCTCTCTGATGCAAATAAAATTGTGATGAACTCATTATTGAGTTTTTAAAAGCTACCTCTTTTAAAAGCCCTACAAGCCTTAGACTTCTGTATTTCACAGTGTACATCCTTCAAGTTAAATTTTGCCATCACTGCCAAGGCTCTTGGTTCTGTAACTCCCTGAACATTTTAGTCTCTCTCTGTTCTTCTTTAAGAATGCCTTGCATGTTTCACAAAATGTTTGATATCTTCTCCTAATTTCGCAGACCAGTTTTTATCTGAATCCCTCTATGAAGTGCATTGAGAAGTTTATTTGTTACAGGTGCTATACAAACATTAGTTACTGTTATTGGCTAACATAAAGCCATTTAGCAGTTTATGCAGAGGAAATGTTTAATTTCCCAAAATATTTTTGTGACTTGTCCAAATAAATTAATTGGAGTTTTTAATTATTCAAATGTGAGTTGTGAGCTTCGCTGTTATTGCCTGTTCCTTCGAGGCATGGGTGGTCAGTTGCTTTCTTGAACTGAGAAAGGCTGCAGTTTGGAAGATGCTGTCTAAGCGGCCTTGGTGAATTTCCGCCATGCATCTTGTAGATAGCACACACTGCAGCTACTGTGCAATGATGATAAAGGGAATAACTGTTTAACATGGTGGATGGGATATTATTGAAATTGGCTGCTTTGTTGATCCTTTGCAATGTTGTTGGAGCTCCACCCATGAGGGCACAAGTCAGGAGTGTCGTTGAATACTCTTCACTTGCCTGGTAAATGATGGTTAGGCAATGGGGAGATAGGAGGTAAGTTATTTGCCATAGAATTTCTAGCCTCTGAAGTGCTCTTCATGCCAGAGATTTTAAATGGCCAGGTCAGTTCAGTTTCTGGTCAATAATAACCCCCAGTAGGTTGACTGTATCAAGATTAAAAATGTGAAGCTCTAAGCATGTGAGTTAACCTAAAGCAAACAGAAGTCAGCCTCTCTCTCCTTTGCTTTCTTTTCCTCCTAATTATCATATTGGGTCTTGACACGGGATTTAAACAACATCTGCATAATAGCTGAATTGTCACTAGCCTGTGCTTAAAATAAAGCTGCAATGTAAATAAAACTTAAAGTCAGACTTAACTAGTAATTGGATAGGAAGTGGAAGAACTAATTTATAAATAGTTAAATTGGTCAATTACAAAAGCGAGAGGCAACAGTCTGATTTAAAAAGATGCAATGGAAATAGACAGAAGCCTTTAAACATGATTTTGTGGTGTATATTCTTTCAAGGGTTGTTGTCATCGCCGACAAGGCCAGCATTTATGAATGCACAAATTAGGAATAGAAGTAAGCCATTCAGCCCCTTGACCCCGTTCCATCATTCAATAAGATCACAGCTGGTATGTTTGCATTTCAAATTCCAGATCCCATCTACCCCCAATAAATTCCCCTGGCAATTAAGAATTAGTAAGGCCATGGCCTCTCAACTGGATTAAGAAAAGAAACAAGCCTGTGTTCCCACTTCCATGTCATTATATGTCCATTCTCACAGGTAACACTCAACAAGGCATTAGACAAATCATGCTTTTGAGATTAGCTGCCAAATAATCTGTTGACATTAGAGAATAGATCTTTGCTCCTGGAAGTGACGGCAAACACTGAATAACCCACCCAAACATGGGTGGGAATGGTCAAAGGGGATGTTTTGAAGGAAATTCATTCAATATATTTCCCTTCAATAATAACTTAACTGCACTAGGTATTAAGCACGCTGCTACTTTCCAACATTCATTTCGTCCAAGTGAGAGGCTGAGGGCTATTTGAGTCGCCCACAAACTGAGGACAATCACAAAATTACATAGTTTTAAAAAAGTTTTATTAGCATTTCTGAAGTAAGTCAGTTATGCTTTAATGCTTCAGCAGAACACAGTATCTGCAAAATTTTTACCACCATAGCCAGTTTCCCAGGCTAAGTGCAAATCTCCCTACTTTCTTCTGCAATATCAGCAGTGCCCACGGTGTGATTAATGTGACGGAAGATATGGGCATATTATCATTCCCCTGCCACATTTATTGACAGAATCATGGTCTTGGAGCAAACTCTAGGTATTGCTGCCTGGATATGCCTCTTGGGTAAGTGCTAAATATATTAAGGGCAAAAGAGTAACTAGGCAGAGAATAGGGCTCTTAAAAATCAACAAGGCTGTTTATGTTTGGAACTATGGGATATGGGTGAGACGCTAAACAAATATTTCATGTCAGTATTTAACGTGGGGGAGGACATGGAGGCAAGGGAACTTGGGCAACTAAATAATGATGTCTTGAAAAGTGTCCATATTACAAAGGAGGAGGTGTTGAAGGTCTTAAAATGGAGATAAATCCCTGTTCAGGCGTATCCCAGAACTTTGTGGAAAAGTAGGGAAGAGATTTCTGGGCCCCTTGCTGAGATATTTGTATCATGAGCAGTCACGGGTGAGGTGCCAAAAGACTGGAAGGCAGCTAATGTGGTGCAATAGTTTAAGAAAGGTTGCAAGGAAAATCCAGGGACTACTGACCGGTGAGTTGTTGGACAGGATTCTGAGGGACAAGACTTACATGCATTTGGAAAGATAGGGACTGACTAGGGATAGTCAACATGGCTTTGTGCATGGGAAATTATAGAATCATAGAATCCCTACAGCGTGGAAACAGGCCCCTCAGCGTAACACATCCACACCGAACCTCAGAGCATCCCACCCAGCCCATCCCCCTATTCACTACGGGATGATTTAGCATGGCCAATCCACCTAACCTGCACATCTTTGGACTCTGGGACGAAACTAGAGCACCCTGAGGAAACCCACACAGACACAGGGAGAATGTGCAAACTCCACACAGACAGTTGCCCAAGGGTGAAATTGAGCCCGGTCCCTGGTGCTGTGAGGCAGCAGTGCTAACCACTGACCCACTGTATATCATGTCTCACTAAATTGATTGAGTTTTCTGAAGAGGCAACAAAGAAGATTGATGGAGGTAGAGTGATTGATGTTGTCTACAATACTGCAGCAAGGCATTCAACAAGCTTCCACATGGCAGACTGGTTAGTCAGGTTATATCACATGGAATCCAGGGGAGCTAGCCATCTGGATGGAAAATTGGTTTGAAGGTAGGAGACAGAGGGTGGTGCAAGAGGGTTGTTTTCTGGACTGAAAGTCTGTGTCCAGCCATGTGTGCAAGGATTGGTGCAGGGTCCACTGCTTTTTGTCATTTATACAAAGGATCTGGACATGAATATATGAGGTAAGGTTAGTAAGTTTACGGATGACACCAAAATTGATGGTGTCGTGAACAGCGACGAAGGCTATCTCAGGGTACAATGGGACCTTGATCAGATGGGCCAAAAGGCCAAGGAGTGGCAGATGCTGTTTAAATTTACATAAATGTAAGGTGTTACGTTTTGGTAAGGCAAACCAGGGCTTATACAGTTAATGGTAGGGCCCTGGGGCGTGTTGCTGAACAAAGAGACCTAGGGGTGAAGGTGCAATTGTATTTCAAAGTGGAGTTACAGGAAGACTGGGTGGTGAAGAAGGCATTTGGCACACTTGTCTTTATTGGTCAGTGTGCTGAATACAGGAGTTGGTATGTTGTATTGCAGCTGTACAGGACATTGGTGAGACCACTTCTAGAATACTGTATTCAATTCTTGTTTTCCTGCTACAGGAAAGATGTTGTTAAACGTGAAAGGATTCATTAAAGATTTACAGGGATGTTAGTGGGATTGGAGGGTTTGACCTCTACAGTAAGAGCATCAGAGGCTGAGGTGTGACATCATAGACATTTGTAAAAGCATGAGGGGCATCAATAGGGTGAATAGCCAAGGTCCTTTTCCCACGGTGGGGGAATCCAAAACTAACAGGCATATGTTTAAGGTGAGAGGGGATAGATTTAAAAGGGATCTAAGGGGCAACCTTTTCATGCAGATGGTGGCGTGTGGATGGAACAATCTGCCAGAGGAAGTGGTGGAGGCTGGTACAATTACAACATTTAAAAGGCATCTGAATGGGTATATAAATAGGAAGGGTTGAGAGGGATGTGGGCCAAAGGCTGTCAAATGGGACTAGATTTATTTAGATATCTGGCCAGCACGGACAAGTTGGACCAAAGCATGTGTTTCCATGCTGTATAACTCCATGATTTTATGACTCTACTAGAGGTACTAAGAATCAGTGAAGAGGTGGGAAATTGACAAAGTGCATGAAGTTTAACTTCTTATAAGGGGCTTTTGAGGATCCATTGATTCTGTTTATACTTTCAAGTGTTGCAAGGTCAGGACATTGCTGCAAATTGTAAGAATTTGAACTTTGGGAATATTATGGAGTTGTTCGTGAAATGGCAAGCCTTCTCCGAAATAACCCCTCAGGATAAAGGAAGACTTGATTTCATTCCATTGCAATGGATGTTATGCCCCACACTTGATCTAAGATGCCATGTGCAGGGCAGGTGGGGGCTGAAGAGATGGTAGGTGCGTTTTAGTGGTTTGTGCATTTCTTCTGACACCTCAACTTCACCTCTGCCTGTTTCAGAAGTTTTACAGTTACCCTACTTTCTAAGATCGCTATTCCTGGTTCTGTGTGGTCTTTACCACCCCGACTGACATAGGGTAGAGGTTGCTTGAGACAGCTCACCAACACTAAAATTTTGTGGCTGCTGTTAACCAGGTTATTGTTGTACAGAATGACCCTTCGGTTTGCTACTGTAACCAGACCAGACACTACTGATTCGCCTGTGTACACTTTAAACATGAATAAAATTGGTCAGGCTCTGTCCCTTTAGTTTTCAAAGGAAATAGAGCTCTCAGTTATCCTGATAAAAAGGTTGTCGACCTCATACATAAACAGTTTCTTTCTCCACAGAGGCTACTTCAGCCTCTGGGCATTCCCAGCATTTTCTGCTTTCTCCACACTGTTTCAAACTTGCTCTTTGAAATCCTCCGAGCAGACCCTGATGATTTCCATCAGAGTAAGCTAATCATAATTTTCTTTTGTTGTTACCTTGTTATAAATCCTCAGCCCTGCGCTCTCCGCTATTACCCAGTTGTATATGTTGTAAGCAATTACTGACCAGCATTCTCTTTGATCAACAGATAGGCTCTGCACATTCCAGTCTCAGCACTATCTTCTTTGTGCTTTTAGCCTTTTTTTGAAATACAGGCTTTTGTGTGTCCACTATAACCACTTGCTTTTGGGCCATAATGCCTCTTATCCTGTGCATACAAGGAACTCTTTCCTTTCTTGTACTGGGTAACCTTTATATAGCTGGTGCCTGCAACATTTCTTGCGGTAAGCCGTCTGGGTCTTTGGCATGTTGACCACCTTGTCATCTCAGCCAAAACACATGTTTATTGACTTGTTCAACTGCACCCAGACTTTAGTACTAACTTTTCTAACATGCTTAAACACCTGGCAGCAAACTATTAGAATTCCAGTCAGTAATCACAAGAAATTCACTTCAAAGCAGTATTCTGCATTGCACTGAAAACCAAGCTCTGCACAGTGAATTTTAAATCATCTACTTCAATACATTAAGCCCTTTTCTATAAGCAGGCATGAACTCTGGTCATGACAGAGAGTCATTCCACTGAGTCACAATCATAGGGCCAGCAAAGTAGGCAGGATGCAGGAATGCAAAACTGCCTTTCCTGAAACAACGCTATGAAATGAAGGGTCGAGGCCCGAAACGTCAGCTTTTGTGCTCCTACGATGTTGCTTGGCCCGCGGTGTTCATCCAGCTCCACACTTTGTTATATTAGCTATGAAATGCAATCTGTGTTTTTCCAGTGATCATTCAACCAGCTGAAAATCTCACCTCAGACAGGGATTGTTTTAGCTGGAGGTGTCTATTTCAGCAATTGTCCCATCTGCAAAGTTATGTTGCAGCTGACAATACTTTTCTCTCCACAGTTAAATGTTTTAAAAGGCAGAAATGATGTCTCAGGTAAGTGGGTGGAGGGCCATTTAATTTGCTGCAAGCATCAATCTATCGCTGTGTCCTGTTAATTAGGCATGCCTGTTTGAATGATGATCTTGTGGGGTGCAAGTTGCTGGATGTAGCAGTTGAAGTCGTAGTGAGAGAAACCAAGACAGAAAGCAACTGAACACGTCCTGAACTAACCAGGGCCTGATAAGTTAGAGCTGATGATTTCAATATCTAATCAGCTTTAGAAAGAAAGGAGAGAGAAAGAAAGATTGGTCAAAGGAAGAGAAAGGAGTATATTGTGTCAATACAGAAACCTCACTCCCCTCATTGAAAGATTAGCCAGAAACATCAATGCCATTTTCTCAGAACAGTAGGTCATGGACTGTAGCTTTTAGACTTCCAGGTTCTCTGTCCTGGCCTGTCGTTAGTATTATTTACACCATAACATGGTACAGTGAGAGTTATTCATCTCACAAATCGTCACTAACAATCAATCATAAACCATCAGGTTACATTAACAATGTGGTTGTTGCTGGTCTAAGACTTATAGAATCGCTACAGTGTGGAAACAGGCCATTCAGCCCAACAAGTTCGGACTGCCCCTCTGAAGAATATCCCATCCAGACCGATTATCCTACCCTTGATTTCCCATGTCTAACCAATCTAACCTTAACATCCCTGGACACTATGGGCAATTTAGCATGGCCAATCCACCTAGACTGTACATCTTTGGACTGTGGGAGGAAACCCACGCAAACACAAGGAAAACGTGCAAACTCCACAGTCACCCGAGGCTGGAATCGAACTCAAGTCCCTGGCGCTCTAAGGCAGCAGTGCCAGCCACCATGCCGCCCTTAAACTAGCAACATAAAGTCAAATCTGACCAGGGCAGCTGGAGAAGTTATACTCAGGTTATTAAACAAATCTGAAGTTTTAAAAAATGGATACTGGTATTGGTAACCATATAAAATACTATGTATCTTTCTCAAAAGCCCGTCCAGTTCACAAATATCTTTCAGAGAAGGAGACCCAGTAAAGCAATTGAGGCTACCTCATTTAAAATTTAAAGCAAAGATAGATTTTTGAACAGTAAAGGAATTAAGCGTTCTGGTGAATGGGCTGGTAAGTGAAGTTGAGTCCACAAGAAGATCAGTCATGATCTTATTGAATGGCAGAAGCTCGAGGGGCCAGATAGTCTACTCCTGCTTCTATTTCTTATGTTCTTATGACCTGAGGTCTTTAGCTGATTGGCCTAGTTGTAGCTCCAAACCCACAGTGATATGACTCACTTAAGACCGGCCCTCTGAAATGGTCCACCAAGCCAGTCAGTTATTTTTGAGAATGGCTCACCAGCAAATTCTGAAGAGATGTTGAAAATGGGCCATAAACTATGGGCTTACCAGTGACACCCATATCCTGCTCATCATTGTGAGCCTAAAGAGCAGACAGGCTGGTGCACAGAAGAGAGAAAACGTAGAAGTAAATATTCAAAATTCAGATGGAATTATTTGATGGATGTTTAATATTGTCAGAACAAAGCTTCTCATGGTTTCAGAGAGCTTTAGCTCTGTAATATTATTGTTTATTTTTATTAATGTCTGACTGAAGTGCTTCATACAATAGCTAACTTGGAAAAATCTTTCCTTAAACCTGTCAGAATTCTAAACATTAGAAAAAGGATAACTCAGAGGAAAAGGTAAAATACATTTGGCAGATCTTTGCACAATGTGTAGGGCATGAGGCCAGTGTTCAGCAGATGTCCCTCAGATTGTTTCCATTCTCAATGTTAACAGACTTCCTTTTGAGAAAGTCGAGTAAGGGTGTAAAAACATGGTGAAAAATGCACCTTACCCCTTACAAGGCAAAATACAAAATCAATCACATACCATTTCTGTAAATGAATAACAGCTCCTCTAATCATTATTGCTCATTTTCAAAATTCTGAAGTGATATATCTTTGAGCACCATTTAAAGGAAAGCATCATCACTGAATCATCCAATGAACAAAGTGACAAGACTGCCATATTCCTACCTGACCAGACTTCCAAGTGACTAAGGATCACTTACTGAGATGTTGTGGAGCTGCAGACAGACAGTGCACAGTTAAGAGGTTGGTGACAGTTGTAATGTATTCAAACTAATGTAAGTTAGTTATGACACCTTGCCAATTCATATGACAATCTGGGATCTTTGGTAACCTAAACCCTCAACACTGAGCACTACTTACTTCTTGTGGTATCAGGAGAAATTAATGAGAGAGATCTTAACTCAATGCGGCCCTTTGCTTATTATAGGTAACGTTCATATGCTTTTATACTGACAACATGTTGACAAGCCTGTTGTTTAAAAAAAACTGTGTCCTTGGCTTTATTAATAGCGTCACAGTACAAAAGCAAGGAAGTTATGCTAATTTTTTTTTAAAAGGCTCTGGTTAGGCCTCAGCTGGAGTATTGTATCCGATTTCAGGCATCACAATTCAGGAAGGATGTCAAAGCCTTGGAGAGGGTGCAGAGGGGATTTGTTAGGGGTGACAGACTTCCATTTTTGGAGAGACTATTGAAGCTGGAATTGCTCTCAAGAGAGACTTAAAAGAGATTATCAAAGCCCTACATATCTTTTAGCAAGTAAATAAGGAGAAAATATGTTTCCATCGGCAGAAGTGTTGGTGTCCAGATGACAAATGGCGATTGATAGAAGTGCCAGATGAGAAGTTGGGTTTATGGCCCCATGCTAGTATTTTTAAAAGCAGGGGGTTCAAAATAAAACATATGGCCTTCCCACAGCCTCCACCCACTTCCCCTCCCAGCTGATCTTCTATTTTGGCAGGATAGGGGAGATATCAGGCAGCCCTAGCATCTTTGGTCCCAATGGGGTCCTTACAAAGCCATTAAAGACCATTGAGGCCTCACTCCACCTTTGTCAGTATAATACTTATGACAGGGGAAGGCAGAGATAAGGATGATATGGGGCAGCTTTCACCGCTGGCAGCAGGGTGCAAAACATACAGTCCCCTAAAAAAATGTACAAACATTTAAAACAATAAATAATATAACAAAGTGTGGAGCTGGAGGGACACGGCAAGTCAGACAGCACCAGAGGAGCAGGAAAGCTGATGTTTCGGGTCAGGACCCTTCTTCAGAAATGGTTGGGTGGGGGGAAGGGACCTCAGAAATAAATAGGCGGGGTGGGGCTGGGGAAGGTAGGTGGGATGGTGATAGATGAGTGCAGGTAGGGAGTGGAGGGGATTGGTCAGTGAGGTGAGGGGAGCGGATAGGTAAGAGAGAAGATGGACAGGCTGTGTCAGGTCAAGGAGGTGAGGGTGAGAGGGAGGGTTGGTCATGGGCTGAGGCGCGGGGGTGGGAGATTTTGAAACTGGTAAAATCCACATTTAGGCCATTGGATTGTGGGCTCCCGTGGTGGAATATGAGGTGTTGCTCCTCCAGTTTGCATGTGGCGTCATTGTGACACTGGAGGAGGCCCAGGTTGGACATGTTGCTCAGGGAGTGGGAGGGGGAGGTGAAATGTTTCGTGACCAGAAGGCATTGTTGTTTGTTGCATACAGAGCGCAGAAATACAAAACGGGCTCCAAGTCTTCACTTGGTCTCACTGATGTCGAGGAGGCCACATCGGGAGCAGCGGAAACAGTAGATCAAGTTGATGGATGTGTAGGTGAACCCATATCTGATGCGGAAGGTTTTTTTGGTGCCTGGAATGGAGGTGAGGGGTTGGGGGGTGGAGTGTAGGGGCAGGTGTAGCACTCCTGTGGTTGCACTGAAAGGTGCTGGGGTAGTGTGGCTTGTGGGGAGTGTGGAGCAGACGAGGGAGTCGTGGAGAAAGTGGTCCCTACAGAAGGTGGATAGGGGTGGGAAGGGAAATATGTCTTTGGTTGTGGGGTCAGATTGTAGGTGGCAGAAGTGGTGGAGAATGATACGTTGGATAATATTTTAAAACTCTTACATTGTGTATTAGAATCCTCATATTTAATTGTGCTGAAATCTTGTGGATAGGCACTCCTTTGAGATGTTAACATAAAACAGGGACAATTATCCACCATGAATGGCGTAGTCTTGGCCACATCAATCCTTGGCCTATCCTCGCCATGCACCCTACCTCCCTCAATCCCAACCAAGACTTCTACCATTGCATAGAATCAACAAGCTGCACTTTTAAACCATTTCCTCAGGACTCCTGGTAGTTTGATCGTTTGTTACTTTTTTTTTGGTTATGGCATGGAGGACTGGAGAATGAGAGAGGGAAAACTGATGACTAGGACGTTGAAGTTGTAGCAGACAAAGGGGATCAGCGAGACTGTGAGGTAATAGATG
Source organism: Stegostoma tigrinum (assembly GCF_030684315.1). Classification (NCBI taxonomy): domain Eukaryota; kingdom Metazoa; phylum Chordata; class Chondrichthyes; order Orectolobiformes; family Stegostomatidae; genus Stegostoma; species Stegostoma tigrinum. Next base: position 112,477,055 of record NC_081358.1, on the reverse strand, counting down.
AAGATTGGGTAGGGACAGGATATGGACAGGGAAGTCCTGAATGATTAGGTGCTCATGGAGAATGGCAGTCAGGAGGCCAGAAAAAGAAGAACAGTGAGGAAGTGTGGAGCTGAGGGATTTATAAAAGGAGGTGTTCACTAGTTGTGGAGACAGGTTAAATGAAAACTTACAGACAGAGTTTATATATTGCTGGTTGTTACCATTCGCTTGTCCACATCCCACAGGGGTAAGAGGGTTCTGACAGGGGCAATCACAAGAGATGATCAAGTAAGAGGATGTCTCAGAATCTGTTGCCAAATTAAGGCTGGCAGGCACATTCCCAAGGCAGGAGGCCCAACATAAGAGTTAAAAGCAATCAACAGACACTAGGAGAGGTGGCATTCTCCAGGTGGAGAAATGTTCAGACCCTTCAAAAACTGAGGCACTCATACAAAATAATAAAAATAGTGAATACCCATAGCACTTGGGGCCGTCATTATGACGGGAAAAGTCTTCTGCAGAAAAGGGTGATGGCCAAGACTGCATCCTTTCCATTAGACCAATGGGAGGAGTCACCAATCCCATCTAGCCTACTGCTGATAGGCTGACTTCAAGACGCTACCAGCCTCCAGGCTTGAGGGAGGTGATGGCTTAGTGCTATTGTCACTGGTCTGGTAATTCAGAGACTGAGCCCATGATCTGGGACCAGAGTTCAAATCTCACCCTGACTGATGGTGAAACTTAAAATCAACAAAAGAAAAACATTTACAACAGTGATGTTAAAACCATTGTCAACTGTCAGGAAAAACCATCTGGTTCACTAATGTCCTTAAGGGAAGGAAACTGCTGTCCTTACCTAGTTTGGCTTACATGTGACTCCAGACTCACAGCACTGTAGTTTACTCTTCACAGCCCTCTGGGCAATTCAGGATGACCAATAAATGCCTGCCTGACCAGGCCACCATATCCCATGAATGCATGTTTTTTTTTGAAAAGTAGCTGATCTGAGATTGATCAGATAACATTGGCATCCGAAATGTCCCCCTAACAGGAGCTTTATTTGGACTGTTTGGCTATCCATTACTACTCAGGGAGAAAACTGCGGCTGCGTATCAACTCTCCCCTTTACCTTGCCTTCCCTCAACTATCTCCACAATATTGTCAAGATTCTGCCAATTGTGTCGAAGGTCAACAATACTGTAGGAATGAAACATCAACAGGAAATAAGCTTTGCAACTGAAGCTCAAGGGCAGAGGGATGATACACCCACGCAAGACGATAATGCAGGCCTCCTGAACTTCACTAAACAACAACCAACTCAAATCCATGTCACTTTCAGCATTGCACCCTGCCAGGCCCTCTCTCTTCCACTCTGACTATTCTGACTGACTTCTACTGAAATTAGAAGTTGATAATTAATTAAACTACAACAACACTGAGCATGCTGGAGAAACTCAGCTGGTCTGGCAGCATCTGTGGAGAGAGAAAGAGAGTTAATGTCACAGGTCCAGCAAACTCTTCTTGTGTATTAATTTCCAGGTAAAGTTAATTAACTTCCTTTTAAATAAACAAACAAATATTCCAGTGATCCCCACAGGATCAGTATCTTTCCTGGACACCTGGAAGTACTTAGCTCCTTGTTTAGGCTCACAAGGATGTAGGTGCTAAAGATGAAATAACTAGAGCTATTCAAGATCACCCTTGATGGATGGAGTTAGATTCTAGAACTTGGTTTAGCACCAAAAATTGCAGATACAGACCAAGTCATTTTCAAACAAGCAAGTGAAATTCTTTAGATTGAGATGCTACAAAATTTGATTCAAGGTTAGTGGGACTTAAAAGCTGTTAAATTTCCAAATTAGATCCTCCCTCTTATCTTTCAACTGCTCAACAAAAGCAAAAGACTGTAATAGGATTATTTGTTCGCAAGGAAGGTAAATTTTGATCAGGACTGGTTGATCTAATGTCCCATTTCTGCATTATGACTTTGATATCCTTTCAGGCTAAAGGTTCAAAAACCAGCATATTATCAAAATGGAAACATGAATGTATTACAAGTATCTTCTTATTGAATGTGTCAGCTTACACATTAATCCACGCATCAAATCTGAAGCAAGAGTAAATATCAGAATAAAGGTCCCTGGCGATTCAGTATCAAGATGCACAACTCATTACGGTCCTTAGCCATACAGATCAGGAACGATCTAGATCTAATTGCCTGCATGGTTTCCTACTCCTCTTGCTTTCCCAGTGGTCATTGGGTAGGGTGCTGTGTCTACAGAGGTTGGAAAATAACCAATACCCATCCAAAAGTCACTGGATTGTGATCAAACAATAAATCCAAGAACTACAATATCCTGCTCTGGCCCAAATTGAGACCCATCATATAACAACATAAACAGAAATTGCAGGAAAAACTCAGTGGGTCTGGCAGAATCTGTGGAGAGAAATCAGAGTTAACGTTTCGGGTCGAGTGACCCTTCCTCAGATCCAATTATACAGCCCTTTCTGCAAACAAGGCTGAAAATCAACACTGACACCTTCTGGCTCTGTATTCAGTCAATAGTTGAGCCATAAACTTCCAGAACAGCTCGGGGAACCATGGAAAGAGACCTGACAGTCAAAGATCAACTGCATCTTAAGAGGAGTTTGAGGAAATCAGAAACATAGTTGAAGCAATGAAGGCCAAAGGGAGGAAGATTTGCAATGGGCTTAGTGCCAGAACAACAAATGGACTTAAGGCTACTATTCAAGAACTTGCATTTGTTTAGAGCTTTTCAAAGTCTTATAGGAGTAGCTTTGGGATGTCATGAGAGCAAAATAGTCTTGTGGTTGGTTGGCTTACCGAGCTGGTTCGTCGTTCCGCAGACGTTTCATTACCCGATGAAGTGCTGTTGTGTTTCCTGCCTGTTATTTAAATCCTGGCTGTCCGTTGAGCTGGATGTTACCCAGCAGGGTAATGAAACACCAGCGGAACAACGAACCAGCTCGGCGAGCCATCCAACCACAACCCGAGCTACAAATCTACTCTAAAACCTTCGAGCAAAATAGTCTTTGAAGCCTTTATCTTCTGTCCCTGCCGCGTACTATTCATCCTGCGTCAACAAATTAAGATCTTCTGCAGAGAAAAACTCATGATTCAATGCAAAGCTCCATCTATTCCAGAAAACAATGAGTGTATTAAAGTGATGACTGTAAAAATCATGAAAATCCAAATGAAATCAAGTCACTTGAACATCATTCCTGTGGTTTGGAATCTTACTTCCTTTCTCCATTATAGCAAAACTCTTCAATATCACTATCCTTTGTTTAGTTCATTCTATAAATGTCATACCATTTTGCAAAATGCCTCTAATGAAATTTGCACAGGAACATTAGTAAATAAGTATAAGTTGAAACGATAGCCAAAGTATTCAATGGTTTCAATTTCATTCAGATGACTCATTCTGGTGTTTCACTCCATACAGCTGCTGACAATTCAACTGGTTAGTCATCCATTGTAAATATAACCAGAAAACGCCACACAGCAATGATTCTTAGTCATGCAAAACTACAAAAAGTGGAGCCTGTAGAAACTAAAACACATTTTTAAAAACACAGAATCCTTTACAAGCTTCTGACACTCCATGTAACAATTGCTATTTCCCTCCTTTTATTGCACTCCTTTGTGCTAAAGGCATTAAGTGAGAAATTCAGACATGAAATGTTTTGATCACAAAATGGTGCACCAATTTTTCCAAAAATGCAAGTTGTGAAGTATATTCTGCACTGGGAATCTGCCTCTTTGATAAATAGCAAGCAAAAAAAAAGAGATCTGAGTGTGTTACCCAGGCTTACAACACCCATTAGGAGCTGTGCATGGGAAATGAGGGCTGTTAATTTATGACCCCTTTGAAGGCAGAATAGCAGGGAGTGTGGAGGCAGTGGGATGGGAATTGATGCAAAATTGGTCACCCACCCATACAGCGCCACTCTAATGCACCTTTACCTGTACAAGGGGAGGCATCAGGAGGTTTGCTGACACATGGGTCAAGTGAAGCCTTTTGGTGGCCAATTAATGATCATTTCAGACCCATAGCCTGCTGCCATGGGAATTTTACCCATGACAAAGGCGAGCTAGTACCAAGTATCCAGTCCACCAGTAAAACCTGGACAGTGGCCGGGCAAGTTAGGTGGATGAGTGGAAGGAGAAGGGAGAAGGAATGGTCACCTTTTCAGGCCCTGTCTGTCAATCTGAAACCCATCATGTTTCCCCTTTAGCACCCCCCCACAATCCCAGCCCTTTTCACCCACTCCTGATGCTGCAGTTGAGACCATATATACGGAACCTGAATGATCCAAAAGGCATCACAGGGTGGTCTGATCAACCCAACTGACTCCCCAAGGATCAAGAACAAACAATATTTCGAACACCTACATATAAAAATTTCTAATGGATACGCAAATTCAAAAAAATGTACACCCGAGTATATTTCGAAGTCAACCTTTGAAGAGTAGCAGAGATGCACACTACAAAAGTCAAGAATAGTGGAAGTCCTTGAACAGACACATCTCAATATAGGCCACATGGCCAGAAGTCAGTTTTAAACCTGTATCTTAATTCCACATCAATTCACAATGGTAACCTACAATGGAAAAGTACTGGAACACTTACTCAAGGAAGTGAAATACTGACTTTAAAAAAAAAGGAAAAACAACCTTTGTCACTACACATGCTTTAAGCAGGTAAGTTCATTAATTCCACCCACCAGCTCTCAAATGACATTGAAGCAGTGACCCCAGCATGAGCTGTTGAGATGAAGTAAAAGTAAAGCACTACTGCCTTGTGGCAAAACATGATTGTGAGTATCACTTTCTCATCAAATGTGCCAGATATGAAATCCCTGCTCGGAATAAATAGATTTTAATCTTACTCCAGCCAATGCTCACATGACAGAGTCTCCACAGTCTCACTGACAAATGGTGAAAGCCAGCCCATGTGGATTGGACAAGCCAACAGCCCTCTTACCAAAACAGAGTTGCCCAAGATCATCTCTGCATATTGTGCATGCGCACACACACAGTCCAAGGGAAAAAAAAAGTCACTATTGAAATCCCCATCAAGGAAGGGAAGGTTATTGAGGGAAACTGGTGTTGGCCCTGATGCAAAGTCTCTATCACAACCTGAGGTTCAAAAATAGATAAGATGCTTGCTTAGAGTATTCGACAGCTGCATGAATTTATGCAACTGCTAAGTGCATTACATCAACAGAACCCCAATAGCATTTTGACCATTTTGGCAATTTTTCCATCAGCTGGCATGGTCCCGTAGTTGGTGGAAAAAGGCGAAGGGACCGTCTGTGTACATTTTCACGTCAATCCTTTGCAGGCCCAGCTCCTCTGCCAGGGTTCCCTGCCTCCACCCCAATGCCAGCAGGCCCTCATCCTTCTGGTGAAAGTCTCCCAAAATCTTACACATGGGCCTCACTCAGCTGGTAGAACTCACGCCTCCAAATCACAAAATTCAAGTGTCACTCCAGGGCTCATTGAGCGCTGAACTCAAGGTTAAAACCTCTAGTTTGGAGGAAGGGTGTGCTACACTATCACAGGTGCCATCTTTCAGGTTAGACATCAAACTGGGGCTTGGCCGAATGAGAAAGATCTTGTGACATTATTCCAAAGAAGCGGAGGGGTGTCTCCCCAACTATGCTAGCCAATATTTATCCTTGATCAACACTGATCATCTGGATATTATCACATTGCTGTTCATAGGGTTTGTCTATTGCTTGTATGTTTTTATATTACCGTGATAATACTTTGAAAATATTTCGTTGGCTGAAAAGCAATCTGAAACATCCAATGACTGTGAAAAATACCATATAAATGGAAGTCCTTTTTCCTTCATCCTTTTCTCAGGAAGCTTGCAGCTACTCTAGATCCTCTGAACAGAAAATAGGGCCAGAGACATTTAAAGATGCCCAAGGCCTGAAATATGAACATGTCTTCAGCCCAACCCCACACCCCTGCTTGGGTTAAAATCTTAACTGGAAGGGAATGTTTATAGTTGAACATTACAGACAAAAGCCTCCAAGAAGTTAATGCTACCCATGCAGGACTAGTGCGTACTTAACTACATCAGGTTCAGACTAAACAACTCTAAATGGATCAACACTCATTTGGAATAAAGTGAGAAGAAACGACCTTGACAATTGTGAAATAATCAAGGGCTCATTCAGATCAAACTCTGATCATAAATATAAAATAACTGAAAGATCAGAGGGGCAAAATAAAGACGGAGAAAAACACATCACTGCAGAGACAAAACAGAACACAAAGATTCTCAGTAACGTATGTAAATATGTAAATGGATGAATATTCAGGATGGAGTTTTGGCTTTCATTAACAGGGGTATCGAGTTTAACAGCCGCGAGGTTATGCTGCAACTCTACACAACCCTGGTGAGACCACACTTGGAATATTGTGTCCAGTTCTGGTCGCCCTATTATAGGAAAGATGTGGAGGCTTTGGAGAGGGTGCAAAGGAGGTTTACCAGGATGCTGCCTGGACTGGAGGGCTTGTCTTACAAGGAGAGGTTGACTGAGCTCGGACTTTTCTCTCTGGAGAGAAGGATGAAGACAGGTGACCTGATCGAGGTGTACAAGGTAATGAGAGGCATGGATAGAGTCGATAGCCAGAGACTTTTCCCCAGGGCAGGATTGACTGCCACGAGGGGTCATAGTTTTAAGGTGTTAGGAGGAAGGTGTAGAGGAGACGTCAGAGGGAGGTTCTTCACCCAGAGAGTTGTGAGCGCATGGAATAGTTTGCCAGTGGTAGTCATGGAAGCGGAGTCATTAGTGACATTTAAGCGACTGCTGGACATGCACATGGACAGCAGTGAATTGAGGGGAATGTAGGTTAGGTTATTTTATTTTTGGATTAGGATTATTCCACGGCACAACATCGTGGGCCGAAGGGCCTGTACTGTGCTGTACTTTTCTATGTTCTATGAAATTCTGAGGCAGGTAATTCACCTCCTGATTGCCCAAAGCTTCTCCACCATCCACAAGTCGGTCGTGTGATGGAATACTCCCCATTTGCTGAAATGACTGCAGCTCCAATAACACTCAAGAAGCTCAATCCATAAACAATCAGTCCCTCTACCACGGATGATAAATAGCAACAGACCCTCCACAGGACTCAAAGCTCATTAGACAACACCGCATTAACTAATGACCTCTATCACCTGGTAGATGAGAAGCAGCAGGTACATGGGGACACTGTCAGCCTGCAAGCCACTCAGCATTCCTGACTTGGAAATATATCACCATGCCTTTATTGTTGCTGGGTCAAAATCTTGAAACTCCCTCCCTAACAGCAGCGTGACGTATCCATACCATATGCTCTGTTACTGTTCGGGATAGCAGTTCCCTACTTTCTCGAGAGCAGTTAGGGACAGGTCATAAATGCTGGTCCAGCCAGCGATGCCCATGTCCTGACAGTGAATTTTTTGAAAGTGCGTGTCTTTTACAGTTTGTATAGTGCCAGTTGGAGTCAAACCTTACTGAAGTAATTTTGGTGGGCCAGAATTATACTATCCTGTACCAGGAGCTGTCCGGTTAATGCCCAGTTTTGAGAATTGGAATCCAAGTGAAATCAAATAAGGGCCATAGCGATAACTCTTTTACAGCTTTGAAGTTGCTGTCACTGCGTGAAAGTTTCTTCACAAACAGAGGCAATTCCACCTCCTCTAAGTGCCAGTTAACAATGAGCCTTTGAATTTTTACAGTAAATCTTTAGACAAGAATACATGTTACATTCTTGACTCAACGAAAATTAATCATTTGTGAAAATCAAATAAGAAAAAAACTAAACCTGGGTTAATTGAAGTTTTAACAATTTCCTTAAAAAAACACTTACTTGGTCCACAGAACTTTAACAGCATGCTTTATGCATCTGCTTCGCAAAACACTCAGGGATACTTTATATATCTGTAGTGTCACAATGGAACAAGACTGCCTTGCTTCATGACATTTCTCTGAGCCAGCAAAACAAAGAGATATTAAGTTTCCTGTCTTGGGAATTAAATCACACATGACATAGCTACTATTTAAAGAACCGATAGTTGGAGGACAAATTCTTTAGATCACTTTTGCAAATAACATGCAGCTATTTATCTTTTCCATTTTTGCAACAAACCAATTCGTCGAAATAGCTGTTTGGCCGAGCACAGCTTCTTCGCTTTAAATATAGGAGGACTGTGCTCTGTAGCAAACAAGGTTAAAAATTATTACACTGTTCCATTTCAGTTGAAAAGCCATTTTTAACGCCCAGTTCATGTCAGTGCTAGAATTGCTGTATGATTTGTACCTCACACAACATTTGAGATGGTCTCTTTTCTTCAGGCTGTACAAATAATGATGCCACTTTGTAATTGGTATTTTCTGGGATGTTCATCGCTTGCAATTCGATAAACGTGCAGTGGAAACTGAAGCAATAACAAGAACTTCGCAAAAAGTGTTTGGAATGTTTTTGCTTGAAGAAGAGATACAAGGTCATGCATCCTTTTTGCAAAGGTCATAATATTGCACACCAATGTGATTTACCTATTTCCATGCATTTTTTCATTATTAGAAGAGCTTTTATTTCTTTAAAATTTTCACCAATCCTTTAGGCTTTGTATGCACTGAATGCTGTAAACGCTCAGGGCAACTCTCTCCCAATCTGATGCTCGGTCACCTGTGATCAAAGCTATCTTTACTAAGGAGATCCTTGACTCATTAAACCATTTTGCTGATTGAGCTGTACACCCCCTGCAGGACAACCACCGCAACTGATACAGTCAATTACGAGCATCAATGAGCAGCCTCTGGGTCATGCATTTTCCTTGACTTCCCTCTGACCTCCCAGCTGAAATGTTACAGAAATTACCAGTAGGACTGAAACAAAGACTTTCAACTATACCAGGGCTTTATTTCACAGAATCATAGTATCCCTACAATGTGGGAGCAGGCCAGTCGGCCCAGTGAATCCACACCAATCCTCCGAAGAGCATCCCACCCAAACTCACAACCCCACTACACTATCCCTGTAACCCTGCATCTCCCATGCTTAAGCTACCTAGCCTACACATCTTTGGACCATGGGAGGACACCAGAGCACCCAGAGGAAACCCATGCAGACGTGGGGAGAATGTCTGGGTGGAGTTTGTACAGTCACCCAAGGCTAGAATCAAACCTGGTTCCTAGTGCTGTGAGGCAGCAGTGCTAACCGCTGAGCCACTATGCCATCCCGGAGTGGTTTATGACTTTCTAATTCACACCACTACACTTCCACCTGAAATGAGGCAGGAGGTAAAATGGAGTCTGGAAAGTCATGGTCCTGTCTGAAACTAGTCCCAATGTGCTTTTAACAGCCAAAATCCCACATAGCTTTAACATGTCTATTAATGACAAGTCCAAACACATTGACCGCACAATTTATATCTGAACATTGTTAAAATAGTTTCACCAATGTACCATCAAGTGAAACTTGTCCCAACAGCCATCTGTCTATATAGTTTCAATATAACGTCAATCCTAAAAATATATACTGACATTAAATTTAAACTTCTGATTGGAAGCCATCTGTCCATGTAGAACAGCTGAATTCTGTCCCAAGGGCATAGTCACACCTTGTCGTATAACAAAATGACTAGATTCTTTGGATTCATTTACAATGGATTCCAATGTAAAAATATATAATCACTGATTTATATCGCGGAAGGGAAGCTATGCAGCCTATGTCTTGAATCAGCTCTACAAGATCGATCCTATTAGTTTCATTACTCTTGCCATTTGTACTGTTATGTGTCAAATATTTAGTTGACTCTCAACATATTTAAATCAGGTACAGAAGCAGAGGGACTTAGGTGTCACAGCAGGTTGAGGAAGTGGTTATTAAGTTATACAGAAGACTGGGCTCTGCAAATAAAAGCAGGGAACCTTTTAAAAAAAACATGTTTTTCTGTCTCCACTGGAGAATTGTGTCCAATTCTGAGCACCAAACTTTCAAAGTGAGCAGGGTGTAGATTATATTTACAAGATTGATTCCAGTGAAGAGGGATTTCCTTTACTTGGATTGTTTGACGAAGCTCTGGCTGCTTTCTCGAGAGATGGGAAGTTTAAAGACCTCCACACATAGGAGCAGAGGTAAGCAATTTGGCCCATCGAGTCTGCTCCAATTTCAGGGAGATCGCAGCTAATCTAATAATTCTCAACTCCACTTCCAGCCTTTCCCTTACTATTCTTGATTCCTTTACTGAGTAAATATCTGTTTATTTTATATTTATTGATAATGTTCCTGTGAAGAGCCTAGTTCCAACACCTGGGGAGGCGATATCCTGATGGTATTATCGCTGGACTATTCGTTCACAGACTCTGATAAGGGTCTGGGGTCTAAGGTTTGAATCCCACCACCAGCAGATGGTGGAATTTGAATTCAATAAATATCTGGAATTAAGATTCTACCAATGACTGTGAATCCATTGTTGATTGTCAGGGGAAAAGCCCATCTGGTTCACTAATGTCCTTTACAGAAGGAAACTGCCATCCTTACCTGGTCTGGCCTACATGTGACTCCAAACCCACAGCAACATGGTTGACTCTTAACTTCCCTTTAGGCAATAAATGATGCCCTCATTCTGTGAAAGAGTAAAGGACTATAGTTTTGTGACACTAAAAATGTGCAATCTAAATGCAAGACTTGCTCTAGTTTTCCTGGTCAAGGGATCAGATTTTCTATATCCAGGTTGAGAGTGGCTCTGCTCCAGAAGCCTGTGTCTCGGGAATCTACAAGGTGATTAGACAGTCTGCATTTTGCCTTCCTCCAACTGGTTTCCTTTAGTTGCTTGTCCACTCTGCAACTAAAACCACATCTGGCAAGAGATATCCACAAGGAAACCAACTGCAGATGTTCTGGATGCTAGGCACTCAGCCTATTTAGCAGATGGGGAGAAAAAGCAAACATGAACCAAGCAAATGCTGGAAACAGAAACAACTTTCCGGAGAAACTCACCAGGTCTAGCAGCATGTGTGGAAAGAGAAACAGAGTTAACGTTTCAGGTCCAGTGATCCTTCTTCAGAACTGGGAGAAAGAAAGGCTAATAGTGGGGACCATAAGTCAGAACAACAAAACAAAAATGACCCTGAGCCACTAGTTGCCTGCCACTTCGACACACCATGTTCGCTGGCCCATACCTCTGTCTTGGTCCTACTGCTATGCTCTAGTGAATCGCAGCACAAGCTGAAAGAACACCACCTCATTTTCCACTTCAGGACTCTATAGCCTTCAGAATTCAGTATCAAGTTCAATAGTTTTAGAACTTGAACAACATCTTCTATGTCCTTACCCACTTCCACACCCTGGGAAACCATGGGATGTGAAGCCATGGGCCACTTTTAGCACAGCCAGCCCTTTTCACCTTCTAATTGTCCCCATTATCAGTGTTTCATTCTCCCTGGCAAATTATCATCCATCCGTTTGTCTGCCTAACTGTCATTCCATCTACCTCTCTCTGGGCTCCATCCACACTAATCTGCTCAGTCCTTTCCCCAGTCCTCTGTTTCAGTACATATACACCACCTTTTCTTAGCTACTATCTGTCCTCAGTTTCTCCAGCTATTTCTGTTTTCGCTTCAAATCCTCAGCATCTGCAGTTCTTGGCTTTAAAAACACTGTAACAACTATTTCAAAATACAGCAATGTCTTCTGCTAGGATTGTGCAGTTCTCCGTGAAAGAGAAGCTCAACAGCCATGTTATTGAGATATTCCAAAGGAGAAGTAAAAGTTATCAATGAATATTCAAAAAAGCAATAATTTTCCGCACATACATTTGGAATTGCTACAGATTCATTTGGAACTAATTTTTTTTAGTCCTTTAATCTCAGTACATGGACCAAACTGGATGTGAGTTTGCTCGCTGAGCTGGAAGGTTAGTTTTCAGATGTTTCATCACCATTCTAGTTAACATCATCAGTGAGCCTCCGACGAAGCGCTGGTGTTATGTCCCGCTTTCTATTTATCTGGTTAGGTTTCTTTGGGTTGGTGATGTCATTTCCTGCATTGGTGATGTCATTTCCTGTTCTTTTTCTCAGGGGATGGTAGATTGGATCCAAATCAATGTGTTTGTTGATGGAGTTCCGGTTGGTACGCCATGCTTCTAGGAATTCTCGTGCGTGTCTCTGTTTGGCTTGTCCTAGGATGGATGTGTTGTCCCAATCAAAGTGGCGTCCTTCCTCATCTGTATGTAAGGATACGAGTGATAGTGGGTCTTGTCGTTTTGTGGCTAGTTGATGTTCATGTATTCTGGTGGCTAGCTTTCTGCTAGCTGATGATGTTACCTAGAATGGTGACGAAACGTCTGAAAACTAACCTTCCAGCTCAGCGAGCAAACTCACATCCAAAAGCTCAACCTGAGCTACAAATCTTCTCAAAACTCGCTATGGACCAAACAGCTTTTACTTTCTGTCACAAGTTGCGAAGGAAGTTATGGTGTTGGGCTGTCTTCCTGAAAGCCAAACTGAGGACACATAACTAAACAAACATGTAGTGGGAGACTGGAATTACTTGTAAATTGGGCACCAAGGGAAGGCAGGCTGTCACTCATGAAGGACATGACTGCCCCATTTATACTTTTACAGCAATGCAGCAGGTTTCTTTTCCTTGTAAATTGTTGGTATTGGCCTATACCTATCCAGTTATTTTAGCTTTTCTCACCAGGTTCATCCAAAGTTGAGAGTGAATCAGCATCGTCCTTTATTAAACATCAACATGCTTTCTCTCTTCACAGATGCTAACAGATCTGCTCAGTATCTCCAGCACATTGTTCATAATCTCACTTATTTACCACATTGACATTTGAGGCCAAGTTCAGAAATGCTGGCTCACAGCGATAAAGCCTTCAACACCCGACCCCCCCGCCACAACCACCACCACTATTAGAAACACACTAGATACAGCCATGAGAGATCATAGTTCGCTCATATCTCTTCACTGTGGAACCAGAAAGCATGTAAGAATGCAAGCCATTCTTTACAGGTCACTTTATTATTGAGAAAAATGAAGCAGTAACGTATAACCTACTCTCTCGCCAGGTTTAGTTTTCATTACACTACTGGCTCAGATCTTATTGCATTACAATGGAGGCCAATTCTTAAATCCTTAATCGTGTCAGGTGGTTTAAGTTGTCAGGCACTGCTCAACAGTGAGAGCAGTGTATGTTGTCACCAACAGGATGTTAACAATGCTGAACCACAAATGTGGAAGCAAAGTCCGGTTCCCCAACAATCAGGGTTTCGAGCAATAACTCCATTAATTTAAAAGAATATCAAAATCAAAAACAACTCACATGGTGACCCCAGTTCTTAGGAAATCTGGGTTACTTTTCTCATTGATGAATTAATCATCAAGTGAATAGCTTTTTTTCAGAAAGTTGCTCCTGGAACCCATGCAGAGAAAAGATACGGAATGTTGACATGCGTAATTTTAAACTAACCAGGAAGTTGTTCAACACAAGAAGTCCCATTCTTACTGCTAATAATAGTTTTGAGGATATACCGTCAGATTGTTTTCTTTAAATAAGGGAAGCTGGACCTAGTTCCTTTTCACACAAATATTTAAATTTTAAATCACACAGCATTGACGAATTCCCACTTCCCAAACTGAAGAGTTCCAGAGAGACAACAAGAAGCCAGAAACCCATTAATGCAAGGACTCACATGCTCTGGTTTCATGTTAATGCAACTCATCACACTGAGGAATTCTCAGAAAGAGATGCAGAAGTTGCAGAGCACTTGATGCCCTTCAGATTCTGAAAATCAATTTAGAAATTGCAAAACAACCATCTGGATGTTTACTGATGCTGAGATATTGTGAAATGAAAAGTGAAAGTTGCCACAATCCCAAGCCCTATTCTGTCATTTAAAGTGAGAGAAACACACAATGAATGTAGAGTTTTGAGAGTCTCCACACCTCAGGTGAGGGGCACATTTCAGATGGCGGGATTTTCATGGTGACCTCAGCGGATGCAAGAATTGAACCCACACTGTCACTTTGTTTGCAAACTATCCTTCTAGCCAACTCAGTTGTCCAAACGCCTTCCCAAGAACTCAAACTCCAAAAGAAAAGATTGAGAAAAAACACCTACAGAAACAGCCTAATGGAGACATTTGACATTCCACGAACATAAAATAAGTCCAGGTTGTCTAGAGTAATTAGTTTCTCATTAACCATTGTGAATCTGTGGAATTCTCTCCCACAGATAGTGGTTACGCAAAAACATCGCATGCCTTCAAGAGGGATTTAGATGAAGCTCTTAGAGCTAAAGGTATGGGGAGCAAACAAGAACAAATTGGATGATCAACCATGATCTTACTGAATGGTGGAGCAGGTTCAGAGGTCTACTCTGCTCTGATTTTCTGTTTCTGTTAAAATTAAAGTCTAGTTACCTCATTCAAGAAAGTGGAACTTTTTAAGGGTTTTTACAGTGGGACTTACTTCCGCTTCACGGAATCATTCACTGCGGCTCCCTGATTTTCATGTTTATGGGCAGATTTGCAAATTTCAAAAGTTGCTGTCAATTCCATAGAAGTAGCAACAACAAGAACACACATTTTCAGCATCATTACAACCGCTTAACCCAATTAGAGCAAGTGTAGGACATGAATGTTGTGAAAGTGAAAGATTACTGCAATACTTTGCATGCATTTCTGTGCAAGGAAAGCCCCATAAATCATTCAATTCTTGAGGACTCCATTGATGATGGGAAGTCTCTGTTGCCCAAGAGCTATAATCACAGAATGTGTTTTACTGTACTACATGCAGATGACATCAAATGTCTTTTATTTTATTCCCCCCGAAGAAACAGAAAGAACCTCAGACGCTGGAAAATCTCAGCAGGTCCGGCATCATGTGTGGAGGAAATCAGAATTAATGTCTTGGGTCCAGTGACCCTTCTTCAGAACCGATGGTAGCTAGGAAAAGGACGGTTTTAAACAGAAAGTGGGGTGGGGGGAGTAAATGGTAGGTGGAGATAGAGCCTGAAGAGAGAGAAAAACAGTCCCCTTTGCTTCCTTGACAACCTTCCTTAGGGACTGTTGTCTCTGGGACACCCTGGTCCACTCCTCCTTTCCTCCCAAAATGCCCCCATAGCTCCACGGCACTTGCTCTGGCAACTGCAGAAAATGTGACACCTGCCCATTTACTTCCTACCTCCTCAGTATCCCAAACACACCTTCCAGGTGAAGCAGCAGTTTAGCTGCACTTCACTTATTCTATCTACTACATTCACTGCTCAGTGTGGTCTCCTCTACATCGGGCAAATGAAGCATAGACTGGGTGACTGCTTCGCAGAACATCTACATTCTGTCCATAAAAAAGACTCTGAGCTTCCTGTTGTCTGCCACTTCAACACTCCACCCTATTCCCTAGCCAACATCCCTGGCCTGCTGCAGTGCTTCAGTGAAGCTCAGTACAAGCTGGAAGAAGAGCAACTTCATTGTCTGCTTGGGAACCCTGCAGGCTCCTGGACTTAATATTTGAGTTCAACAATTCTACAGTTTGAGCACCTTTTCCCATGCTTTCCCCCACCTGAGATACCAGGCCTTGGCACATGGACTGATACCACACACTACCAGCTACAAATAGTCCCCAGTAGCAACTACACACTTCCCCAGGCTGACCATTACCCACTCCTTTGTCTGCCCAACTGTTTTTCTCTCTCTTTGGGCTCTGTCTCTACCTATCATTTACTCCTTACCAACCCTGCCCTCCCCCATCTTCTATCTAAAAACTACCCTTTTCCTAGCTAGGACAACAAAATGTGAGGCTGGAAGAACACAGCAGACCAAGCAGCATCTCAGGAGCACAAAAGCTGACGTTTCGGGCCTAGACCCTTCATCAGAGAGGGGGATGGGGTGAGGGTTCTGGAATAAATAGGGAGAGAGGGGGAGGCGGACCGAAGATGGAGAGGAAAGAAGATAGGTGGAGAGAGTATAGGTGGGGAGGTAGGGAGGGGATAGGTCAGTCCAGGGAAGGCGGACAGGTCAAGGAGGTGGGATGAGGTTAGTAGGTAGATGGGGGTGCGGCTTGGGATGGGAGGAAGGGATGGGTGAGAGGAAGAACAGGTTAGGGAGGCAGAGACAGGTGGGACTGGTTTTGGGATGCAGTGGGTGGAGGGGAAGAGCTGGGCTGGTTTAGGGATGCAGTTGGGGAAGGGGAGATTTTGAAACTGGTGAAGTCCACATTGACACCATTAGGCTGCAGGGTTCCCAGGCAGAATATGAGTTGCTGTTCCTGCAACCTTCGGGTAGCATCATTGTGGCAGTGCAGGAGGCCCATGATGGACATGTCATCTAAAGAATGGGAGGGGGAGTGGAAATGGTTTGCGACTGGGAGGTGCAGTAGTTGGTTGCGAACTGAGCGGAGGTGTTCTGCAAAGCGGTCTCCAAGCCTCCGCTTGGTTTCCCCAATGTAGAGGAAGCGACACCGGGTACAGTGGATGCAGTATACCACATTGGCAGATGTGCAGGTGAACCTCTGCTTAATGTGGAATGTCATCTTGGGGCCGGGGATAGGGGTGAGGGAGGAGGTGTGGGGGCAAGTGTAGCATTTCCTGCGGTTGCAAGGGAAGGTGCCGGGTGTGGTGGGGTTGGAGGGCAGTGTGGAGCGAACAAGGGAGTCACGGAGAGAGTGGTCTCTCCGGAAAGCAGACAGGGGTGGAGATGGAAAAATGTCTTGGGTGGTGGGGTCAGATTGTAAATGGCGAAAGTGTCGGAGGATGATGCGTTGTATCCGGAGGTTGGTAGGGTGGTGTGTGAGAACGAGGGGGATCCTCTTAGGGCGGTTGTGGCGGGGGCGGGGTGTGAGGGACATGTTGCGGGAAATACGGGAGACACGGTCGGCGGCGTTCTCAATCACTGTGGGGGGAAAGTTGCGGTCCTGGAAGAACTTGGACATCTGGGATGTGCAGGAGTGGAATGTCTTATCGTGGGAGCAATCTGCTTTCCGGAGAGACCACTCTCTCCGTGACTCCCTTGTTCGCTCCACACTGCCCTCCAACCCCACCACACCCGGCACCTTCCCCTGCAACCGCGGGAAATGCTACACTTGCCCCCACACCTCCCCCCTCACCCCTATCCCAGGCCCCAAGATGACATTCCACATTAAGCAGAGGTTCACCTGCACATCTGCCAATGTGGTATACTGCATCCACTGTACCCGGGTGGCTTCCTCTACATTGGGGAAACCAAGCGGAGGCTTGGGGACCGCTTTGCAGAACACCTCCGCTCAGTTCGCAACCAACTACTGCACCTCCCAGTCGCAAACCATTTCCACTCCCCCTCCCATTCTTTAGATGACATGTCCATCATGGGCCTCCTGCACTGCCACAATGATGCCACCCGAAGGTTGCAGGAACAGCAACTCATATTCCGCCTGGGAACCCTGCAGCCTAATGGTATCAATGTGGACTTCACCAGTTTCAAAATCTCCCCTTCCCCAACTGCATCCCTAAACCAGCCCAGTTCGTCCCCTCCCTCCATTGCATCCCAAAACCAGTCCAACCTGTCTCTGCCTCCCTAACCTGTTCTTCCTCTCACCCATCCCTTCCGCACCCCCATCTACCTACTAACCTCATCCCACCTCCTTGACCTGTCCGTCTTCCCTGGACTGACCTATCTCCTCCCTACCTCCCCACCTATACTCTCTCCACCTATCTTCTTTTCTCTCCATCTTCGGTCCGCCTCCCCCTCTCTCCCTATTTATTCCAGTTCCCTCTCCCCATCCCCCTCTCTAATGAAGCATCTAGGCCCGAAACGTCAGCTTTTGTGCTCCTGAGATGCTGCTTGGCCTGCTGTGTTCATCCAGCCTCACATTTTGTTATCTTGGAATTCTCCAGCATCTGCAGTTCCCGTTATCTCTGATACTTTTCCTAGCTACGATCAGTTCTGAAAAATGGTCCCGGGACCTGGAACATTAATTTGGATGGCTCTCCACACATGCTACCAGACCTGCTGAGCTTGTCCAACAGTTTCTGTTTTTGTTTTATTTTATCTCCTCCAAGTCAGAAGGGACACGGAGTCTGGTAAACACTCCGACCCCAACCTGCACAAGTGGCTGCTCTGGAGAGACAGGAATTTAACAGATTTAAGAGTGGGCATCCACAGTGCGATCGGGGCAGCCTTCCCACTATTTTAACATTTACTGATGGTGTACAAGCTTTATAGGGTTTGAGAGACTCCGAAATGAAAAGGGAGGTAGTAGATATTGGTCACGAAAGTCAGGTCAGCTCCTCTTTTCCTGGGCACACTCTCGTCCTGCCTCCACATGGATATACATTCCCTTCCCCTCCTCAAACACCACCCAATCTAGTCCCAAAACATTTCCTCTTCCTCCCCTCTTCTCACAGTATCCATTAAGGGTGCAGTTTTGTTCCAAACCCAGGGTGGACATTCACAAGAGTCAGGAGGCAGCCATGACCATGGGAGGCAAGGGTTAAGTATTCTGTCACACACAAGAATCATTCAACCTTTACATTCAGCATCCCTCCCCAGTTCCACCATGCAGGTCTGCACAAGCTCCTCACAGTTATGATGAAAATAGAACCTACTTACAATACAAGATCCGATTCTGTCTTTCACAAAGGGGCTTACCTCTGTTGCACATTTGTCATGTTTGGTAAAAGGCTTCTTAAAATGCAGTTGGCCACGTCATCTATATTAAACACAGGTAAAGGAGTCATAATGGACTCTGCTACTTCTAGATACAAACCTTTAGTATGTTGCGCATCACAAAATGGAACTATCTACTCATGAACTAAACAGGAGATACAAACAGATTTACATACACTTGGTTTGCGTGTCAAAATCACATTAAAATGCATGGTACTACTGAGGGAACCATGTGGGGAATTCATTCAAATTTCCAATAGATAAAGTTTTTCCGCAGCATCTGAATTTCCCAATGTGTGATACCCAATGAGAAACTGAAATTGTCATTAGAATGTTAGTTTTTATTTCACATAGTCTTCAAAACAGCTGAAGTTAAAACAAAAGCCATGCTTCCTTCCAAAAACCACAAAGAGAAATTGAAAATGAATCTCATGTCATGAAGGCCATGTGGGAGTTACATCATCTGAATGAAGTGAAGGAGTCACATTGCCTTAGAAAGCAAACCGAATAAATGTGTACAATAGGTAACAGATCAGAGTCTTTGGTCTGACTGCAAACTTAATTGTACACCATCAAATTCTCAGCAGGTTCACCCAATTCTATTTTGCTGAACAGTACTGTACTGAGATTTTCGTAATGGGGAACAAACAGCACTGCATTGAGGAAACCCATTTAAAATGATCTCAAAGAAGATATCACATCTTGCATTTATATGATACTTCTCACATACTCAGGCCATTTCAGAGTGCTTTCTTTTCATTCATAGGATGCAGGCATTACTGGCTGAGCCAGGATTCATTGCTCATCTTGAATTGTCCAAAAGGGCATTTAAGAGTCAACCGCATTGATATGGGCCTCAAGATCAGACTGGGTAAAGTCAGCAGATTTTATTCTTTAACAAAGAACATATACACCAGTCACCAGTGATTACATCGTTAGAGTCATAGAGTCACACAGCATGGAAACAGACCTGTTGGTCCAACCAGTCCATCCCAAACATAATCCCAAAGCAAATTAGTCCTACCTGCACACTCCTGACTCATATCCTTCCAAACCTTTCCAATTCATTTCCTTATCCAAATGTCTTTTTAATATTTTAATTGCGCCCACATCCACTGCTCCCTCAGGACTTCAAAGCTAATAAAATACTTGTGAAGTACAGTCCTGTAGATAAACACAGTCATCTGGCCAGGGAAGATGTGGTCATATGTCATAGTTTTCAGCCCTCCCTGCTAACAGAAAGGATTGTCTGCCTAGGAACATCATGTCATTGGACATGAGTTCTCTTGGTCATTGTGTGGCTGATGTGCCTGATCCTAGAGCCACATCTCCGACCTCATATTTGGCAGGTGTTTCTGGGAGGTGGGAGTGGTCCTTGGCCTCGAGACAGTTAGTATTTCTTTCTCGGACTCCTTTTCCGTACTTACTATTGCTTTCAAATGTTCTCATAGAATTGTGTCCTTTCACACAGGAAGTTCCTCCAAGTCAGTTTCTTCTGAATGAAGAAACTCCCAAACCTTGACCTCTATATTGCATTTCTTGAAGGAAACCTTCATGGAGCTTTTGAAGCATTTCCTTTGTCCTCCAATCAATGAAGTGCCTTCTTGAAGCTGGGTGAAAACGATTGGTTTTGATAGTCAGGACTCAGGCATCCGAAGCACGTGGCCAGCCCAGGGGTGTTGGTTTTGGGTGATCATAGCCCTAATGTAGGTGCTATTGGATCCTTCAATGACGCTGATGCCTATCTGCCCAGCTATTGTGGATCTGAAGTCACATGCAGGCCAGATGAGGTAAGGACAGCAGTTTAACTCCCTCAAGGACATTAGTGAACCAGATGGGCTTTTCTGACAGTTGATTAATGATCATCATTAGACTCTTAACTCCAGACTTTGTTGAATTAAAATTCCACCATCTGCTGCGGCAGGATTCGAAACCCAGGTTCCCAGAACATTATTGGGTCTCTGGACTAACAGTCCAGCAACAATAACAATTAGCCATCCCCTCCCCTACTGGTACTTTGCTAAGGCCTTAACATCTGGCCTGTGCATAGTCCACGTTTTGGAGCCAAATAGAAGAACCAGAAGGATTACTATCTCACACACACAGTTTGCATCAGCACAGTTATCACAGTCAAAGAATTTCATCGGGAGGTGTGTGAAGGGGTGCTCACAGATTGGTCACAGTGTTGGATCTTGCATGAATGTCAGCCTTAGGATGTGAGGTGACTCCTTAATGGAGAGATAGGCCAGAACATTTTTTTCTTCCTTTATTCATTCAGGGGATGAGGGTGTCGTTGGCTTGGCCAGTATTTATTGTCCTTCTGTAATTGCCCAGAGGGCACATATAAGTCAACCACATTGCTGTGGGTCTGAAGTCACATGTAGACCAGACCAGGTAAGGATGGCAGTTCATTCCCTAGAGGACATTAGTGAACCAGATGTCTTTTTCCCCCAATAATCGGCAACAGATTCGTGGTCATCATTAGACTTTTAATTTCAAATTTTTACTAAATTCAAATTCCACCATCTACCGTGGCAGGATTTGAACCCAGGTCCCCAAAACGTTACCTGGGTCTCTGGATCAACAGTCTAGCGATAATACCACTAGGCCATTGCCTTCTCTTAACTTGCGCTGAGATAGGTTGGTGGCTGAGACCAATTCTTTGGTATGCTTCTGTGAGGAACATAAGGAACAGCACAAGCTATGATCATAGCCATCCAAGTCAGACCACACCCACACACTGAATAAAAAGCAAAATACTGCACATGCTGGAAATCTGAAACAAACAGAAAATGCTACAGAAACTAACTAGGTCTGGTAGCATCTGTGGAGAGAATTAACATTAATGTTTTGAGTCTAGTATGACTCCTTGAGAAGGACTACCTACAGCAAAGTCAAAAAAAGGTACATGCTTGAGAAAAATATTCCAATCAAGGAACTAATTCGTATCTCCACTGATGCCTGGCACAAATGTAGACTTTGCCGCATTTTTCAGAAATGACGTTGATTTTTCCTTTTTGTCAATTATCACTGTACATTCCACTGGTTATGGGTTTTTCTCATGAAAAGTAAGTGGTAATCAAAATTGTAAATTCAATCCGAGCAAGGGCCCTTCTGCACCAACTGTGTAAACCTTTTGTTCAAACTCAGTGCTGCCTGTGAGCAGCTCATTGGTCACACCGATGTGATGTCGCTAATACGAGTGACGGTCCTGTAAAGACTTATTGAGCTGATGCTCGAAATCATCACTTTCTTTACATTAAGTAATGAAGTGTGCAGCAAGCTCTCACAGAATGCACGGTTGTTCAACTTGAGGTCGAATCTCAAATAGCAGTGCTCAAGGATTTGGTGGATGCCCAGTAAGCCTTGATGCATTGAAATCATCACTTTCTTTACATTAAGTAATGAAGCGTGCAGCATCGTGTAAATGGATCACACTGCCGTCACTGTGCATCAAACAATCCGGCTGCTTTGTCCGGGATAGTGTCAAGTTTCTGGAGTGTTACTGGAGCTGTAAGTGGGAAGTATTCCATTACACTCCTGACTTGTGCCATGTGGATGGTGGACAAGCTTTGGGGAGTCAGAAGGTGAGTTACTCACTGCAGTATTCCTAGTCTGTAACCTGCTCTTGTAGCCACGATCTTTATGTGACTAGTCCAGTGTGGTTCTGGTCAAGAGTAACCCCACATTGTTGATAGTGGGACCAATAGTTGATAGTTCTGAGGAAGGGTCACCAGACCAGAAGCATTAACTTTGATCGTTTTCTTCACATTTCCAGCAACTTCTGTGTTTGTTTTTGCTGTTCATAGTGGGTAGTTAGTGATGGTAATAGCATTTAATGTCAAAGGGGAATGGTTAGATTCTCTCCCGTCATTGTCTGGCACTTGGGCAGAACAAATTTAACTTGTCACTTCTCAGCACAACCCTGGATAATTGTCCAGATCTTGTTGCATCTGGACATGAATAACATCAGTATCTGAGGAATCAGATATTGCTGAACATTATACAATCATCAATGATTAGCTCCACTTCCAAACTTAACATTGGAGAGAATTGGTCATTAATGAAGCTCCTGAAGGTGGTTGTGCCTAAGAAATAACTTAAAAGCTGTGACATATCCTGGAACATCCTTCAACAAGCATAACCATCTTACTCTGTGCTGGGTATAACTCAAACCAGTTGCAACATCTGCTCCCATTCTGCCCCCTGGAATTCAGCTCTTTCATCCATGTTTGTGCCAAGGCTGTAATGAGGCCAGGAGCTGAGTGGCCCTGGCAAAACCCAAACTGGACGTCACTGTTGAGCAGGTGCTGCTTGATAGCACTGTTGATAGCATCATTCATCACTTTAATCATGATCGAGAGTAGATAATGGGGTGGTCATTGGCTGAGACAGTAGGAACTGCCGATGCTGGAGAATCTGAGGTAACATGGTGTGAAGCTGGAGGAACACAGCAGGCCAAGGAGCATCAGAGGAGCAGGAAATTGATTCTGTGGAAACAACCTTCCTGCTCCTCTGATGCTTCTTGGCCTGCTGTGTTCACCCAGCTTCATAAAGTGCTATCTCTGGTCATTGGCTGAGTTGGATTTGTCCTGCTCTGTGTATAGGACATACCTAGGCAAATTTTTTCACTGTAAGGTAAATGCCAGTGTTGTAGCTACACCGAAACTGCTTGGTTAGGGCTGCAGGAGATTCTGGAGCACAAGTTTTCAGTACTTTTGCTGGAATGTTGTAAGCCTGTAGTCTTTGCCTTATTAAATGCCCTCAGTTCTACTGACTGAATCAAATTGGCTGAAGATAGCATCTAAAATGCTGGGGAACCGCTGGAGGAGGCCGAGATGGATCATTTACTCAGCACTTCTGGCTGAAGATTGTTGCTAATGCTTGAGACTTATATTTAAGGATGGGGATATTTGTGGAGCTTCCTCTTCCAATGACTTAGAACAAAGAACAACACAGCACAGGAACAAGCCCTTTGGCCCTCCAAACCTGTGCTGCCACATTTTGCCCTTCCATACTAAAACTGTCTTCATTTACAGGATCCTTATCCCTCTATTCCCTTTGTATTCATGTAGTTGTCCAGGTGTTTCTTGAACGCTGCTATTGTATCTGCTTCCACCCCCTCCTCTGGCAGCACATTCCAGGCACTCACCATCCTTTGTGTGAAAAATGTGCCTCACACATCACTTTTAAACATTCTCCCCTTGCACATTGAACCATGCTGTTTATCGCTAATAAGTCCATTTGCTTCTAAACGCCTATAGATCTTGTCCCCGAGAATAATTTCCTAACCACCGACATGAGACTCACAAGCCTGTAATTTCCAGGATTATCCCTGCTACCCTTCTTACACATTGGGTCAACACTGGCTATTCTCCAGTCCTCTGTCACCTCACCTGTGACTTGTTTAATTGTCCATCACTATTCATGCATTGATGTAGCAGGACTTCAAAACATAGATCTGATCCAATGACTGTGAAATTTCTTAGCTCTGTCTATCATTTGCTGTTTGACACAAAACTCCAACTGTATACACAGCTGTGTACCACAGTGCCACCATCTCTGTTAGGCCTGTTCTGCTGGTGGGACAGGATGTATCTAGGGCTGGTGATGGTGGTGTCTGGGGCATTGTCTGTAAGGCATGATTCCATGGGTGTGACACCATTAGACTGTTGCTTAACAGGTCTGTCAGACAGTTTTCCTAATTTAGGCACTAGCCCGCAGATGTAGATGAGAAGGACTTTGCACGGTTGACAAGGCACTTTGCCATTGTCATTCCCGGTGCCCAGGTCAATGCCAGGGTGTACGTCTGGTTTCAGACCTTTTTTTTGTGATTCTGTAACAGCTTGATGCAACTCAGTAACGTGCCCTACCATTACGAAAGACGACTCAGAGTCAATCACATTGCCATAGGTCAGGAGTCACATTGTTCAGACCAGATAGGGATGGAAGATTTCCTTCCCTGCTTGCACCAATCAACAATGGAATTAAATGCGCCACAGGGTCCAAAATATTTAAAACAAATTCAAACCCCCATCCCCAGACCACTGCCCAGTTCTCTGGACTGCCAGTCCAAGTACAATACCACTGTGCCATTACCCCCTGATTGTGATCTTTGGTAGGTGAGTGATGGGGTATGGTAACTTGAACAGCATCGAAGATTGGGAATGCAGTTGCTGTCATACAGCATTTGAAGATGCACTCACTAACCCTAACCACTTGTGACAGATCCTTGATCTCCTTGCAACACTGTATCCAGCTTTGAGGTTTCTCTTGAGCCATTGGTTTCCAAGACTATTTCTCCCTCCACCTTTTTACTCTGAGTCTAAAGTCACAGCCCACATTTCCACACCCCAGGTATATAGGACATCTCCTCTCTTTTCTACATCTAACACCAACGCCTCAAATGCAGTGTTGAAAAGCCCTGGAACCCAATCTCTCCCACATTGTGCCATTTCACTGTTTGCCAGGTGAGTCAGACTCACTTCCTCCTCATCTCCCTGTTCGTGCTTCAGCCAGAATGTACTTCCCATTTAAGAGGTGTGGATGTGTGGTGCTGGAACGTAATGAATGTTGGGCCCTGATGATGCACAGCTAGTGTTGGTCCAACAGGAAGCTTTCTAAATAAGCAGGCAGCACCAACTTGGCTTGGTGCCAGTGTTTCAATCAATGGAGAAGGGTTAATCACTCCGTGAACCTCACAGCGGCCGTGCAATTTAGTTCTCTCCAAATCTGTCAGACAACAACATAGTGAAATTCCATTTAATCTCCTTCTTGATTGATTACATCTGGGCATACTTGTAACACATTAAAGGTCTCGACTGTAAACCTCGAACTTCCACTTGAGGATGTTTGACAAATGCTGTAAGATGTATATTCCCATTCTAAAAGCAAATGAATAAACTTCAAAGAAAGTTTAAGAGAGAAGTATTTTGAGAGATTAACAACTGCAGCCAGATTTAAAGCAAATCATTGAATTGAAAGGATAAAGGATAACTCCATTACCGACTGCTAATGGTAAGACTATAAACGAGCAATACAAACTAGAAGTTTCCTTGGCAGATTTTCAGTGGTTTCACTGGTCTCTATCAATTTGGCTATACTGAAATTAACTTGAGCCCAGGGGTCCTGACCAGAGAAAGGACTTCTGGTCTGGAATTATATTCCCGAAAGCTACCCTGGGAATGGTAGCAGTAATTGCTCTGACAATTGCTCTGTGAGTGAAGAGGCAAATGGTACAGAACATGGGCTATGAACATTAATTTTGTTTAAATGGTAGCACTTTATTCTCTGACATGTCTGACCTCAACTTATTACTTCAGAATTTAGCTCCTGATCTGATCCCCTCTATGTAATGTACACTCTGTCAATTCCAAAGGATACTCAACTCCAAGCTCTCTGTTGCGTGGAATCCAACTTGTTGTTGCCTCTGGCTTCAACCCTTTTCCTGAACATAAATTCCAACTCATCCAGAACTCTATTGCCTCATCCTATCCCATATAAAATGCCTCTCCCTCTTACTTCACTTGCTCCTCACCTTCTTTTCAGCTGTCATATTGTACTCTGCACTCTGTTCTATTACCCCCAATGCACTTTGAATGGTATGACTGGTCTGGATTGCATGCTAAACACACCTTTTCATTGTACCAAGGTACATGTGACAAGAATAAATCAAATAAAAACCAAAACCAAATCAAATCTAAACCAATACTGAGTTGGGGTGAATATCTGTCTTGCTGTATAGATTATGAAATCTCTTCAAAGCAAATATTCTCTTTTTTTTCCAACGTCAGCAACTTCTCCAGCCCAATTTCTCGTAACCTCGACCTATTGGATAGTCCCATCCCATCAAGGCCATTAATGGGAGTCTCCTGAATTTAAACTCTTCCTACTCTTCACCATCAAAAGACTCGTTGAAATTTAAAAGGAATTTTTTAATCAGCCTCTCTAACAATTCCAACTCTGAAACCTAAGCACAGCTCTGAAGGATGTGCTGCTATATTTGAAAAGGTACAAGAATTCTAACTTGTTTTTGTTAATTGCTCTTTGTTCGGGATGAGATTGATGGTTTCACTGGTCTCTATCAATTTGGCTATACTGAAATTAACACCAAACTACGAAAAACAGAAAGGAACTCCCTCAGTGCTCTTGCCATCTAGCCATTCTGCCTCCTCAAACATAACCAAAAAATTTACATTAAAATGACCCCTTTATTTTGGTGTGTGTATATATTGTCCATCACTAATTCGCCTGAAGACATGACTCAACCGTATAATGTGAAACTCAGTTGAATGTATCTTGTGACTGGGTGACAGTGACAGGCTTCATTTCCTGAAGGTTTTTTTTTGTTATAAATACCCAACTCGTGTTACCAAACAGCGGTTTACAAGTTTGTTTCCTGGTGCCAACCAACAATCAACAAATATCTTTGAATTTAATTTCACAACTTGCAATGGGTAGAATTTGAATTCACCACCTCAGCATCATTGGTGCAATAGCTTAACTCACGGCAACTGCACCCATTACTGTGTGCTGAAAATAATCGTGCTTTGCTTTAAAAAAAATTTAGACTATATAACAGTTAACTTGGAAAATAGCCCAAAACACTTTACAGAAACATGAGGAACAATATCATTGGGCTTAAGAATATTCACAATCAGTGGCCATGGGAATGGCGGAAATAGTATAAGCAGGGACGTTGAGATATAAAGGGAATTCCAAGGGGTGGAATCTAGACAACTAAAGGAATACCATTAATTGTGTGAAGAGGAGAAAGAGGGACATAGAGGAACTTGGGGTCAGGAGTACCAGATGTACAGCCACTAGTGCAAATATTGAACTAGAGGTTTTCAGAGATTAACACCGAACTTGAAGCGCTGGGGCATAAGGGACTAACCTATGGCAGCAAAATGTGAGCGGCAAGACTGATTCAGTAAAAAACGGGATACACACAGCAGAATTTTGGATCAGCTGAAGTGGATCAATAGATCACTGGCCAAAAGTTCACATATCACTGAAAGAAAGGCTTTGCAAGATGTATATACACACATGCACAAAAGAAAAAGGTGGCTATTCCAACAGCATTCATTTATAGAAATGCATCTCATT
Organism: Stegostoma tigrinum; assembly: GCF_030684315.1. Classification (NCBI taxonomy): domain Eukaryota; kingdom Metazoa; phylum Chordata; class Chondrichthyes; order Orectolobiformes; family Stegostomatidae; genus Stegostoma; species Stegostoma tigrinum. The sequence goes on along the minus strand of NC_081358.1, from coordinate 112,449,285 downwards.
TGATTCATGCAAAGTTACTTCGAAAAAGCATGAGACCAAAGATTTATTCCCCTCACGCCACTGACAGAGGCACAATGACAAACAAATCTCACTCAAACTTCTGTCAATGATAAACTACGAGAAAACGCATTTAAATTCAGAAGAATCAATATCCCTAAATGAGAAGTGAATCAATAGCTTTTGAAAAACAGCAGTGATGGTTTTGTAAATGTTAACAAATCTGTTTAGTTCCTGAGGGATGGGATTGAATAAAATGGCAATGGAAGACATTATGACAGGAAAATTGGTTATTTGTCCAATTACAGTCTATGCTGATGTTTAGCCTCCTTGCAAACTGTCCTAACCCCATGTGTCCATTCTATTCTCATATCTTTGTGACTCCATTTTCTTCAACAGAAGCACAGAATTTGGGTTGGGCACAGAGTCAGGTGGGGGTCTGAATGTCAATTATCATGGATTGGGGAAGAATAGTTTTTATAAGATTTGAATGCTGATCAAAGGAAATGCAAAATGCAATGCTTCCTGTGCTGCAGCATATTAGAATCACAGCCTAATCATACTTCACTAAATTAACTGTCTACAAATTTATATTGCACAGGACACAATAGATTAGAATGTCTCATCAAATTCATGCAAATAGATCAGCTTAATACTGATGAAACAGGAAACAAGGCTTTCAACTCACCCATACTCATCTGCTTTTTGAAAATACTTTCATAATCTGGCACTGGAGTAAGGAAATGAAGGATAGTGACAGCCCAAAGTATCAAGTCAAAAGCAGCTCCCTGTGTGGATGGCTTCATCTTTAATCTTAATGGTTTGACCCTGTTTGCACACTTCGGCTTTCACAGTGCTATGAACATGCCATTATGGATCACAGCGCCAATAACATCTTTGCAGTGAAGCACGAACAGCATGTGTTAAGGTTAGAAGTTATTCAGGGGCACATGGTGGTGAAAGAATCCTGGTAGTGGGTGGCACAATGTGACAATCTAAGTGATTATTAATGGTTGCTGGGGCAACCAAGGTAGTACCTGCTGCTTGTGTCTATGTTTACACAGGAATGATCTCAAGAAGATTGAAAAGCTTCTTCATTTTCTGTCCTGTCATGTTGCTGTCTTAGTTAACATACCATGAGACTCTTTAATGATTAAAACAGGGTGCTTCTGCAGAGATATCTAAATTCTTAGTATGGATATCGAGTCAAAGCAGTGCTACTTTGCAACAGAATTAAAATATATGGAAGACAGCAAGAAATGGGGTGGCATGGTGGCTCAGTGATTAGCACTGCAGCCTCACAGCGCCAGGGACTCAGGTTCAATTCCCACTTCGGGCGAATGTCTGTGCCGAGTTTGCACATTCTCCCGGTGTCTGCGTGGGTTTCCTCTGGGTTATCCAGTTTCCTCCCACAGTCCAAAGATGTGCAGGTTAGGTGGATTGGCCGTGCTAAATTGCCCATAGTGTTCCGGGGTGTGTGGGTTACAGGGGGATGGGTCTGGGTGGGATGCTTCAAAGGGCAGTGTGGACTTGTTGGGCCGAAGGGCCTGTTTCCACACTGTAGGGAATCTAAACTAATCTAATCAAAATAACATCAACAAATATTTATAGGAAGAAACAAGCTATTGACTAAAAGGAGAAGAAATAGGCCAGTTAGCCCATCAACTGTGCTTCACCATTCAATGAGATTATGGCTGATCCGAAAACCCTGTACTCCTTTTTTGCCTTTTCCCCAGTGTCCTTGATTCCTTTGCTAAATAAAAATCTGTCTATCTCAGCCTTGAATATACTTCACAAACCAGCCTCGACAACCTCTGCTGTAAAGAATTCCTGAAGTTTACTGTCCTCTAGAAAAATAAATTCCTCATCTCTGCTCTAACTCGTGATCTCTTATTATGCCATCAGGTCCCATGCTCTCCAACAAGGAGAAGGAACCATATCGTATCTACCCTGTGAAACCTCCTAAGAATCTTACATATGTCAATAAGGTTTACTTTCAATCGTCTCAACTCCAATGAGTATAGAGCCAACCCACTCAACCTCTCCTCCAGCCCTGAGGTCGACCTCATGGATCTTCTCCAGACTGCTTCCAATGCCAAAACACCTTTTCTTAGATTGAGGGCATCAAAGCTGTTCATAGTATTCACAATGGATCCAAATGTGTGCTCCTGAGATGCTGCTTGGCCTGCTGTGTTCATCCAGCCTCACATTTTATTATCTTGGATTCTCCAGCATCTGCAGTTCCCATTATCTTGGATCCAAAAGTGTGTAGTTTAAGTGATTCAGGTATTGACCTCATGCACAATCTTTCCATTTTTTTTAAGTTATTAAAAATTGTGATCACATAAAAGTCCACGTAAAATAAACACATTCCACAATCCAGATCCGAAATTCCGGGCACTCAACCATTTCCTTTCGCTGCCATTGTTCAAAATATCTGGTGATCCCAGCACTGTATTATTTTTAATTACCTTAGAGATTTCATGTATTGCAAAACTAAGTATACTGCCAAATTTTGGTCAGGGACACAGGGATGATTGATTAGAGTAATCACTCTGATGTTAAGCGTTTGTTATTGGTTTTATTTACAGATGATGAATAACTGATTAAGCACTGGTATGTGGTCTTTTGAAATCCTGGCCCAAAGCAAAATATTTCTGCCAGATTAACTACAGATTTATTGGGACTCAATCCTACAATTATCTGTACTTCTGATCATTTAAAGTAATTATATTTGCACTTAAAACATTCAATTATCCAAGGGTTTGGATTAAGGAGCATCGAACATTTAAATCAGTGCATGAAGATCAATCCTCCTAGATTCTCCCAGATATCCTTATTGCCAAATCAAGATCATTCAGGCACAGGTCATTATCACATTGCACTTCCTGGGGGTTTCCAGTGCATAAATCAGCTTTTGCATTTCCTACATTACAATGGCAGCTACTCTTCAAATGTACTCCATTGTCTGAGAAATGTTTGAGAGATTTTGAAAAGAATTATATACACAAAAATATTTACTTTTCCATAATCATGCCACCGTGTTCGAGAATCCAAATATTCTTCACTTTAAAATGAGAAATTCTTCAGAACTCGAACTAACCAAAGCAGTACAGTGGCTACTACAGTAATGCAGAGGCTGGGAATCCTGCAGCAAGTAACTCACTTCCTGACTTGGCCAAGCCTACCCACCATTTATTTGAGATGGATGGAGTTTAAAAACAGGGAGGTTATGCCACAGCTGTACAGAGAGCTAGTGCGACCACGCCTTCGTACTTGAGAAAGGATGTACTGGCACTGGAGTGGGTACAGAGAAGGTTCACTTGATTGATTCTGGAGTTCAGAGGATTGGCTTATGAGGAGAGATTGAGTAGACTAGGCCCATACTCATTGGAATTTAGAAGAATGAGGAGGGAATCTTATAGAAAACATAAAATTACGAAAGGAATGGACAAGATAGAAGCAGGGAGGCTGTTTCCACTGGTGGATGGAGCTAGAACTAGGAGCATAACCTCAAAATTTAGGACTGAATTGAGGAGAAACTTCTTCACCCAAAGGGTTGTGAATCTGCAGAATTTCCTGCCCAGTGAAGCAGTAGAGGCTACGTCACTGAATGTTTTTAAGGCAATGATATAGACAGATTTTTGAACAGCGAAGGAATTAAAGGTTAGGGTGAGTGGACGGGTGAGTGGAGCTGAGTCCACGAAAAGATCATCCATGATCTAATTGAATGGTGGAGCCAAATGGTCCACTCCTGCTCCTATTTTTCATGTTCTTATCTACAAGAGTGAGGAGTGTGATGGAATACTCCCCATTTGCCTAGATGAGTGCAGCTCCAACAACACAAGAATCCTGTCACCATCCAGATCACAGCAGCCCACTTGATATACATCACATCCACACCAATTGACTGGCCTCAGTGTGTACCCTCTACAAGATGCACTATGGAAATTCACCAAGGAACCTTAGGGGGCCAGCTTTTAAACCCAAAGTCAATACTATCTGGAAGGACAAGGTCAGCAGATGCATGAGAACACCACCACTTGCAAGTTCCCCTTCAGGACCTCACCATCCTGAATTGGAAATACACCACCATTCATCAGTGTCATTGGGTCAAAATCTTGGAACTCCCTCCGTATCAGCATGTGAGTGCATTCCTACTTCAAATGAATTGCATTGGTTCAAAAAGGCAGCTCACCACCACTTTCATAAGGGTAACTAAGGACAGGCAATAAATGTTGGCCCAGCCAAGGACACCCACATCCCATGAACAAGTGGAAGAAAAATTCACAGTCTGTAACTCCTTCTCAGCCTTGAAACATTTTCTCCCCTCGTCTCAAGTTTCTTGTCAACTTGCATGAATGTCTATCATCTTTCAGCGCTTCACCCAATATTAGTGCCATTTCCAGATGATATAAAAACAATTTTTACTGGCCTGACTGCGTGTCTCAGTGAGATTAATTGACATTTGTCCTTACTTATTGTTTATCAGATCTGCTTTCTTTAATGAAAGTCACTGGATGGAGATCAGCAATGGGAGACTTGGCTCTTTATATTCCCTGTTTTCCTAGGGGGGACTGAGGTCACTGAGTTGAGATGAGCTGACAATGCAGAGGATGCCAATCAAGCCTGGATCTCTGCTTGGCTCAGTTTCACATGTTCAGTACACTGCCTGCACGAGTCCATTGTCAGAGCAGCATGTTCAGTCCTGGCCCAAAGCGGAAAAAAACAACTTCAAAGATGCATTCGGCATTTGGTTACTTGAAACACCTCACCATTTACTTACAGGTACACTAATGGACAAGGCAGCTTTTCATGCAAAGGAATCTGTTGACACACTTAAAAGCACAGTGGCCGCAGACAGACATGTGCACTCCATCAGAAATTCTGTCACTTTGAAATGAAAGAAAGCAGAACCTTAGGGAAATGCCTGAGGATTATAGCTGTTAGACTGGAAATGAGCTCTTAGCACAGGTTGCTCAAGGTCCTCTGGGAAATAAGGACCAACCATTACAGTCCCATTTGACTGATTGAAGTTGTCTTCATTCTACAGGAACATTGCTAATTTGTTTTTTAAATGTTAGATAACAGTTCCTTCCTTATTTACTGACCCAGTATGGTCCACATTTTTCAAGGCTGTACTGTAGCCTGTAAAAGTCTGGATATTTGAAAACTTCACTATAGATGATTAACACAAACCAACTTGTGCAGTTAAGCTGCAGCAGGCTGACTTACCATACGGCTGAGAACTGGTTCAATATTGGCTTATATTTATTTAGAGCTTCTTACATAAGTACTTGGCTGAAAGATCCAAAAAAAAAAGATAGGTAAGGATGAGCGAGCAGGGAGATGTGTGCTTGGCACAAAGTTGTGACAACGATGCAGGAGATTCAAGTTCAGATTCTGAAAAGAAGCTTTCAGATACTGAAGTAAGATGGGTTAATGACCCTAAATAATTATTGCATTCTTCTATGTCTATCGTTTGTGTGATCATCTGAATCCCATTTGAAATATTGCCCAAATAAAACAGTACATACAGCAGAAACACAATTCAAGCATCCTCCATTAACAGACAGATCCTGTAAGATGGATCTTCCCCTCTGTACTTTTCCAACCAAAATAGCTAAGGAGATTCTGAGTCACAACAACAAAACCTGTAAAACGCTGGATAAATAATTGAGTCTATTGCAACGGTAGTAAATGCAGTATAAAACGTATCTATCAACACCCATTGATGATGCACTTTTTTCAAATGACTTCAGTTTTCATTCTGAAGAATTCAAAAAGCAGGGGAACACCTTAAAGCAACTGTCAGCCAAAAAAAAACCCTGGCGTCTTTCTAAACAATATGCAATTTGAAAACTGCCATAAATCTGTCAAGCTATTGCTTTATAGGGAGAAATAAATGGATGTTTTTTATTCTAAGAAGTTTATTAGCAGCTTGATAAATTCCAAATCACTGGCATCAGACAATCCCTACAGTGTCAAAGCAAACCATTCAGCCCATCAAGTCCACACTGACCTTTGGAAGACCATCCCACCCCTTACCCTATCCCTGCATTTTCTACAGCTAACCCCCCTAGCCTGCCAATCTTTGGACTGTGGGAGGACACCCACACACAGACGTGGGGTAAATGTGCAAACTCCACACAGACAACTGCCAGAGGCTGAATCAAACCTGGGTCCCTGGCACAGTGAGGCAGCAGTGCTAACTGCTGAGCCACTGTGTGACCCAAAAGGAGTTGCAGTGTAATATCAAAATGTTCTCACTTCACCGACAGATACACCCAATACTCCAGGACATGTGCTGTGCATTGAAAGTTTTGAATTTATGCAATGCAGCATGTGAGACTGCTGGACACTAAAGTGATCCACAGTGAACATATCCAGCTGCAAACGTTTGCAGGTTGAGAGCAACTTCGGGTCCTCAGTTGAAGATGTGAAGAGTTGAAGTTGGAGTCAGAGTTGGAGACATTGCATCATGTCAGGGAAGGGTGGAGTTGGAGGGAAAGTGACCTGGGCACTTTGTTGCATGCAGGGTCCGTAGCAAGGATGACTGAACTGATCACAGCTCCATGGTACAACAAGCCATTCAAGTGGGGATTAGGAAATAAGAAGGTAGTACCAGTAGGGGAGTATATCATTTATGTAATAAGTACAGTTCTCTATAGCAGTGAGAATGATTCCCAAAGGTTGTCTGGCAGGTGATGGGGTTAAGGACATCTCCTTGGGGCTGAAGGATGACTTGGAGAGGAAGAGGAGGGACCCAGTCATTGCTGTCAACCTTGATACCAAAGACATTGATACGTCTGAAAAGGAGATTTCGCTGAAATAAAGATTTTGAACAATTAGAGGCTAAATTACAAAGCAAAACTTCAAGATGAACCAGGGAAAAGTTGGCAGATGGTAAACAAAGTCAAGAAATCAAATTAGTGATTCAAAGTTTGGTCTGGGAGGAATGTGTTTCTCTTCCTGAAGCCCAGGGATAGAAGGAGTGTTCATGTTGGTCAAGCTCCACTGGTTCTGGTGAATTAAATAACTCGGGCCATAGAGAGGACTCTAAACCAGTTAGAGGGAGGAGGTTTGGGATTGGCAAAATGTAGGCTTATAAAACTAAAGGGTATGATGACACTGCAGGTCAAGTATTCTGATTACAATACTTAGAGTGGAGCATGAAGGAAAAAGATATAGAAGCACGAAGAAAACATCAATTAGGGACAAAAGGGGAACATAAAGGAAAAATCCAAACTTAATTGATCTCTAGTCGAATTCATGTAGTATTTGGAACAAAATAGATTTAATTGACCCCACAATACAGGTTAATGGGCCTGATCTTGTAACCATTACAGAGACTTGCTTAGAAGGGCGATCAAAGCTGGGATGTGACCTTCCCAAAGGGCAGGGAGGAAGGAAAGGGTGGTGCAGTGGCATTTTTGATACGGGATGGAATAAGTGTTATAGAAACATTGATCTTGGATCAGATATGGTCGAACCCATGTGGGTGGAAGTGAGAAATAAAAGACAACTGTGGCAGAGTTGTCTATAGGCCCCTTGTAGAGGCCCTCACTACTTTTCTTTTTTTCCCCTTTTTTTTGATGGAACTTAGAGTTGAGGTTAGGATTAATTCAACTTTGAACAGCTGCAGATTTTAAAAGAAGGGAAGAAAGAAAGTGCAGATGTTCACTGTTCGTGTCAAGCCTGAAAGATAATGCAACTTAATTACTGATCTGAAGAGACCTATAGGTGATTTGGTACTGAGTGTTGCTGTACTAGTACTGGTAGCTGGTTGGATGTTGAGTCGGTTAATGGAGGACTGTAACTAAGTGGCTAGCCCATAGACAATATTGATTTAAAAAAGAGAAAACCAGTTTTGACTGGTTTTAGCAGGTGCAGAGTAATTTTGGAAGCTTCGGGACTGGCTGTTATATTTCACTCCATCTAGCTTTCTATCCGGTTATTATGTTGTTGAATGTTCTGAGAAAAGAATCCTACTCTGGGAGAAATAAGTGAATGCTACTGAAAATAGACTAAAATCATTTACATTCAGCGGTGACTTTGTAATTAGGTATGCATTTACATACCTACAAATAATTCATTCCCCAATGATTGCATAAAGGCTTGGTATCCATTGTCCAGAATGGTGTAATTGAACTGGCAAATTATCTTTCTTTCATTCTCTTTTTAATTTATCCTTTAACTGTATCTCTCTGTCTGAGAGAGTGGTGATAATGATCAAAGAAAATTTGGTTTACATGATAGATATTAATTAGATTAGCTTGTTGCCTGGCTAAAGTTTCAGTATTAATAATAAATTGATAATTTCTGTTTAAGTTATAAACTTGGTGCCCAAGATCTGTTGTCAATAAAGTTTGTTCAAGAGCAATAGGGAAATTTTGATGGGTCATTGGAATCTATTAATTTCACTGCATTGTGAGGCTGAAGTGGTTTGGCTTGCTATCTCTGTGCCATAACACCCTGATCAGCAGCTGTTTTGTAAGGCAGAGAATAAATCAGGAAACAATTACAGCAAATTAAGGTAGTAGATTGCTAAATAGGTGACCCAAACTTCATGTAGGTCAGAAAAATCATATTGGCAGAGGTAGCCACAAGAAAGAATTCATTGTGTACATTCAGGATAGTTTCCTCAAACAATGTGATGTGGAGCCAGCCAGGGATCAGATTAACATAGTGTGGAGCTGGAGGGGCACAGCAGGCCGAGCAGCATTAGAGGAGCAGGAATTCCAGAAACCTCACCCCATCCCCCTCTCTGATGAAGGGTCTAGGCCCGAAACGTCGGCTTTTGTGCTCGTGAGATGCTGCTTGGCCTGCTGTGTTCATCCAGCTCCACACTTTATTATCTTGACATTTTGGGTTGGGACCATTTCTGAAGGGGGGTCCTGACCCAAAACATCAACTTCTCTGCTCCTCTGAGGCTGCCGGGCCTGCTGTGTTCCTCCAGCTCCATACTGTTACCTCTGACTCCAGTATTAGCAGGTCAAATTATCTCTCAGGGATCAGATTACATTGGTTCCGGTAATCTGTAATGAGGTACTTTGGAGGGAAAAAAAACACAGTAATTATCGCTAGGGAAATTAATGGGGCTAAAGAGCAATAAGTCCCTTCAACTTGATGGGTTGCATCCCAGTATTTTCAAAGGAAGTATCTGCAGAGATGGTGGAGACACTGAGAGTAATCTTACAGGAATCCTCTGATTCTGAAAAAGTTCCAGAGATTTGGAAACCTGCCAACAGAACACATTCTTATTCAAAAATAGAGCGAGACAAAATACAGATAATTATGGGCCAATTTGTTTAACATCTGTCATTGGGAAAATGTTAAGAGTCTATTATAAAGAATGTGGTAACACATAAAGTAGTCCAGCAGAGTCATGAAGGGGAAGTCTTGCCTAACAAGTACAGATTTTGAGGAAGTAATGATCAGGGTTAATAAAGGGGAAATCAGTAGATATAATGTATCTAGATTTCCAAAGGTATTCAATAAGGTATCACACATAATGCTATTCAATAAGTGGCCACGGTGTTGGGGTTTGTATATTAGCATGGATTAGGATGGTAAAATAATAGAACTTAGAAGATTGGGATAAAGGGGACATTTTCAAAGATGGCACCTTTAACTAGCGCAGTGACATAAGGATAAGTTCTGGGGCCACAACTATTTACATTACATATTAATAACTTCAATGATGGAAGTGAATGTACTATAGCCAAGTTTGTGGGTGACACAAAAATTGGTGGGAAAGCAAGTAGTAAGGCTGACACAAGTAGTATAAAAGTGGGCTATAGACAGGTGAAGTGAGTTTGCAAAAACTTAGCAGACGGAATACAATGTGGGAAAATTATACGCCTTAAAAGGAAGAATACAGCAGCTAAATATTATTTAAATGGGTAAGAGACAGCAGAAAGCTGCAGCACAGAGGATTTTGGGAGCCCTAGCACATGACTTACAAAAAGCTAACATCCAAATTCAGTGGGTAATAGGGAAGGCAAATGGAATATTGACCTTTATTCCAACGGGAATGCAGTATAAAAATAGAGAGGTCTTGCTAAAACAACAAGGCACTAGTTGGAATACAGCTGTAACACTGTGTTTTGTCCCATATCTAGGGATATGGGATTGGAGACAGTCCAGAAAACAGTTCATTAGGTTGATTTCTGAAGAAGAATCCCAAGCCCGAAGTTTCAACTTGCCTGCTCCTCTGTTGCGGCCTGGCCTGGTGTGTTCATCCAGCTCCACACTGTGTTGTGACTGGATTGATCCTAGGTATGGAAGTATTTTCTTACGAGAAGAAGTTCAGCATGTTGGGCTTTTACTCATTAGAATTTAGAAGAACAAAAGAAGATCTGATTTAAGCACATGATTTTTAGGATTTCAAGAGGGCAGATGTGGAAAGGCTGTTTCACCTTGTGAGGCAGTCTAGGGCCAGAGGAATTAATCTTAGAAAAGGACTTGCCCATTTAAGACAGCAATGAGGAGAAATGTTTTCTCTCAGAGCATGTTGAAACTGTGGAATTGTTTACTGAAGAGTGGTGTCAAGGCTGGGTCGCTGCAGATGTTCAAGATTGAGAGATTTCCAATCATTAAGGGAATCAGGATTATCAAAGAGATATGGCAAGAAAGTGGTGTTGAAGATTATCAGATTGGCCATGATCTCATTGAATAAGAGAGCAGACTTGATCCGCTAAACGGCCTACTTTACACTTTATGGTCTTATGCTGGAGCTAGACATTTTTGAAGAGCAAAGAGACTTTACATATGCAGAGTACCATCTAGCTCTTTGTATTTAACATTATACATACTCAATTCTCCAAATTCCAGCAGTTAAAAATAATACCAAAGTAGGCAAATTCATGATTAGCAAAGTTAAGATGAAAAACAAAGAAGTGTGCGCTGAGTTGTAGATGCTGGTGCGTCAATGCCCCCTCGGATTTATATTTGTTATGCACAGCTCTTTTGTGACACAGTGCAATATTCCAGTTTGCTGCACAATTTCGGGGAAGCAGTGATTGATGGGCGCAGGAAAGATTCTGCATGTGTTTATGTCCTCCTGGTCTGTCCCTTAAGGGTGATTGCTCAGGTACTTTGTATTGAAAAAAGTTCTAAATAGGCCTGGGAGATTAATCATTATCCAGGGGGAATTTCACATGATTGCTAAATACTCAGGACCTGTCATTATCTCAACAAACTAGCAGGAACTACAAGTAACCTTCTCTTCAGATCTATTTACAAAGTCAATTGTTCAATGACAATTTTGTTGTGTTCAACAAAGAATGACAATTTGTGTGTGATAGAAGCTCTGAATTCATTATACAAAATATCTTGAAAATGTTTCCAGATTCATACTTTATATTTTTGATCTCAGTGGCAAGGAGTTAAAATTATGAGCAATGCATTTGTTTATTTGAGGGAATTGTGTTAGCATTAAGCTCATGTTGACATTCAGATATAATCTTTGAAATTGCAGGATTCTGGACTGATACAGGCCTGCACCGTACAAATCAGGTCAGAGAACTGGGCTTGGAGATTACTGCGTCTGATTTATAGTTCTGCTCTGTTCAACTCTAGACTGCAAATCAATATCGCCAATGCTACTGATTGCAGCATGCCTGGTGGTCCCTAAAAATCACAATCAATGACAAAGTTGAACAGTATTCAGAAAGAGTAAATCATCAAGTATGTTAATATGCACTGGATGTTGTTCAGATTTCTCAGTTACTTACTATTATCACAAAATGGTAACATTGATGACATTCAAAGAGAGATCTTATCCCATGTCCTGAATATCCACCTGGAGATGGCTGACAAGTTCTGGACATGCTCAAAAAAATTGCAGATTCCTGCCCAATTACCACTTTTTTTTTGTAGTGGGCAATTCCTTTAAATCAAAGCTAAGTGATCTGGCCAGCTTCATAATTGATTGGAGGGCTGGCCAAACAATCAGCCCAGTCTGATCAAAGGGCCAGATGGTTCCAATCAGCTACGCATGCTGAACCCACGGGGGGGGGGGGAGCAAGAATGAACAGGGGAAACTTGAGAAGCCAACTCTGATTTCAACCATAACAATAAACACAGGTCGCACACCAGATGCTCCAGGCTTGCCTTAACTATAGAGAGGCATACAGCACATCATTTAACTGTATTAACATGGTCGGTATTAACTATAGCTATGACCCACCTGGATTTCCTGCCACCCACTGCAGCAATCAACATGTGTATCTGTGTGCAGGCAATCAGGTGGGGTGTAGAATAATAGTATGTGCCACCTCCCTTTTGCTTTCCCTTTGTTTTCAAGCAAATTTACAGGAGAGCTGCTATAAAAGTCTCCTTTCAGTTGGAAAAATAACTTATGAGAGCGGAGATGGTAACTTTACTCTTGGCTTATTCTCCTTTCAGGGCTCCTTTCTTGCAAGTACAGTTTAAGGGGCTTCTCCAGCTCTCTGGCACCTCACTCAGGTGAACATTCTTCTCTGATAATCTTAAATATTGGATATTGTGAGGTTTTTTTAGAACGGAGGGAGGAGTTCACAACCAAGTCTGATCCCATTCTTGTCCAAAAGTTTCCAGCAGGACTTAATGGACACAGTGTAAAATTTTCCCTGCTCAGAGATAGAGATATCAACTGAAGGGTTGCATTATAGGATCAACTAAACAAGATGATTCAGCACAGACCAGGGATAGAAACTAGGCCTTTCCTGACCTGTTTGACTTACCCAATACTAATTGCTGCTTTATTTTTACACTGTGTATAGCAACCACCCAAAACATTTTTCTTTAAAAATCAGCAAGATGCAGTTAGCCATTTGGATTCGCCTCCAAACTCTAGCTCTTCGTCCTGACTTTTCTATTCTAAACAAACAGTAAAATCTAGTGTTAGCAAAATAAATGGAAGCATGTTACGCACGGACCAAATTTACCTTAACAGTAATCTTCCATTGTGTCATAGGGCAGTTGCAGTCAAAGCCAGCCATGAATCTCATCTAGGTAGTTGAGAGCCGGAGTCTTCAAATGATCAAGTCTGTCTCACATCATAATAAAGTTACCAATTTGACAGAGTGTGAACAGAGAGAATGTTTCCCATTGTGGGGAAAAGCAAAATGGGAAAGCATCAATGCAACTGGGTCAAGAAATTCAATTGGGAATTCAGAAGAAAATTCTTCACCCAAAATAAAGAGCGTGACAAAAAAGTGGAATTTGCTGACACAGGAAGTGATGGAAGTGGCTAGTATGGATACAGTTAAGGGGAAACTAGAAAAGTGAAACAGAGAGAGATGGCAGTAGACGGTTACAATGATCGACTTAAATGACTAAAAATGGAAGGGGACTGGAGCACAGTATAAACATTGGCATGGACTGTTTGGGCCAAATAACCTACTTGTGCCATGCATCCCATGTAATTGGCTAGGTCACTTTACATCTGGTCAGTACAAGGCCCACTGTCTATGCATTTTGCACCTTCGACACACGTTTAAGTCCACTTTGGTCGGTTGGCAACTGACTGCAGCATTCAGTGTGCATTCTGGTCAGTTTCTCCAGGTACACAGCAGCTAAATTCTTCTTTCTTTGAGAGATTACTTAAGGTTACCCTTCAAATCAAAAAGTTAAGAGCAACTGGCTCCACATGAATCATGACTAGATCACTCCTGACATTCTTGTGTCACTTATCTCCACAATTGTGAGCCACTTCTGGGAGACAGTAGCCAGCATGAAAACAACAAGTGGATGACCCTCGCACCACAGCTTGCTTTGGCTCTGCCACAAGTGTCTTCAGGCAATTGCTACACTCCTACCTCAAGCCAATTCAAGCCCAATGCTATCTCTAGTATTTTTCAAAAAGTGAAAGGCCGGTTTGAAGACAGATTTCCAGGTGTGAAATCATGAGCTAGTCAAAGAAAGCAGGTTTGATGCTTTGCCTTCATGTCAGCAACTTATCAGAGAGAGCAACAATAAGGTCACTGACATTGAACACAATGCCCTGAGAACATATCCTTCTACTCCCTGCACAAGACAATGAGCACTGTTAAGGCTATGATGTCATTGCAGTACTTGAAATGAATTTTATACACTTTTAAAAATGCATTGATGGGATGTTGCGTCACTGGCTAGACAGGCAATTTTAACCAGCCATTAACTTATCTCTGAGAAGGTGGTGGTGAGCTGCCTTCTTGAATTTTTGCAGTGCTAGGGATGTAGGTAAACCTACCACGCTGGCAGGAAGGAAAGCAGTTCCAGGATTTTCATGCAATGCTGCTGAACAAGCTGTGATTTATTTCCCAGTCAGGATGGCAAGTGGCTTGGAAGGGAATTTGCAGGTGGTGGTGTTTCCACCTATCTGCTTTCCTTCTAGAATGATAGTGGTTACTGGTTTGGAAGATGCTATCAAAAGGAGCTTTGGTGAGTTTTTTGAGTGCACCTTGTGGGTGATGTACACTGTTGCAACTGAGCATTGGTGGTGGAGGGAGCGAATGTTGAAGGGAGTCCAGTCAAGTGGGTGGCTTTGTCTTGGGTGGAGTTGCGCTTCTCTGGGGTTATTCCAGCTGCGCCCACTCTGGCAAGTACAGAGTATTCCAACATATTCCAAACTTGTGCCTTGCCAATGGTGGACATGCTTTGTGAAGACAGGAGATGAGTTACTCACTGCAAAACGCTTCTGACTTGCTTTTATAGAAATACTGTTAACATGGCTTGGCCAATTCAGATTCTGGTTAATGGGAATAGCCCAGGTTGTTGATGCTGGAGGATTCAGCGATGGTAATATCATTCAATGCCAAGGAGCCGTGGGTAAATCCTCCATTGTTGGAGATGCTTATTCCCTGCCATTTGTAAAGTATACATGTTACTTGCTAACTGTCCCAAATCTGGATATTGTCCAGGTCTTTCTGCATTTCACTTCAGACTGCTTCAGTGTCTGGGGAGTTGTAAATGTTGCTGAATGCTGATTGCACATCTCCACTTCTGACTTTATGGAGAGAAAGCCATTAATGGAGCAGGTGAAGATAGTAGGGCCTACGACACTATCCTGAGGAACTCCTGCAGAGATGTCCTAGACCAGAGATGACTGATCTCCAACAACCACAACTATCTTCCTGTGTGTCAGGTATGACTCCAATCAACAGAGAGTTTTCCCACAATTCCCAATGACTCCAGTTTTGCTGGTCCTCTTCACTGCCATACTCTGCTAAATGCAACCTTAACGTCAGATGTAGTTGCTCACACCTCACCAGCTATTTTGTCCATGTTTGGACCAAGACTGCAACAAGGTCAGGAGCTGAGTGGCCCTGACAGAACCCAAACTGGGCATCAGTGAGCCAGTCATTGGTGTGGGCAAGGTGATGGTACTGCCAATAACACCTTCTATTACTTCACTAATGATTGAGAGTAGTATCTAGCAACTAAGTATATTCAGTGTTTGCACCATTCAGTATCTTCAGCCATTTCTTGATATAATGTGGAGCGAAGGGAACCTTAATTCAGTAGTAGCATTTCCTCTTCCAAATTGCAATGTTATTGGGTCAACACCGATGCAGACTGAAGCTTTAGCACGGCACTGATGGCGCGGTGACCTGTCAGATATGCAGTCGTCAGGTTGAGATGTTAAATGAAGCTCCTGTCTTTGATTAGGTTAATATAATCCAACCCACCATTCGAAGAAACCTAGAGAATGTCGCTTTGTGCTCTGTCCAAGATCTATCCTTCAACCAGCATACCAAAACCTTTTATAGCATTTAACCACAAGGCATTAGAGATAAACTACTGGAAGCATACAGCATGGAAACAGACCCTTCAGATAGTGCAGTTTCCATTAAAACCCAAGCTCAAAAGCTCCTCTTTGGCAGCAAAGCACTTTGGGATATGGTGGACCCTTGAAAGGCATTAAATAAATGCAAGTTATCTCCATATCAAGGTGTAATCTGAAAACAAACGATCTGATTCCCTGGTCTTCCATTTCAGATGGTGCTAACTCAATATCATTGAGATTGGAATGGAGTTAAAAATGCTCCAAACATTTTAGAATGTTCTGAATACGTTTCCCCTCAGTCAACAGTAATAATTCAACTGATTTGAAGTTGGGTGATGGGGGATTGGGGACATCTTGTTGTTAAATAGCAGCCATTTTGTACACAAGAGTAACCCTCCTCCTAAGTGATGAAAAACTACTTGAAGCACTTGATCACACGCAACATCGAGATGAAGCTGTGATTCTACCATGATGGTAAATCACATGGCAACATGCATCGGCCAGGCTCACGTATACAAAATTGGCACTGAGATAAGGTGCCAGAGAACAAACAGTAACCATGGGACCATATTCCACCATAAGTTACTGGCATCAAGAAGGAAAAGAGAGAACAAAGTTGCAGAGCATAATTTAGAGTAATATGCTGAAGTACAAACATTATACATTCTTGGTGTTAATTCCTATTCAGTTCAGGCCCTACTTATTTGATATGCCTTGCGCTATTTCTACATCTTATACTTAATAATCAGTCAAATGGGTTTACTATTCTTGCTGCATACCCCTCATCCAACCAACAGTCCAGTATCAACTAACAGCTTCAAAGATCCCTGGGGCAACAAAACATTATTGGATTAGTCCCATCTCAAAAAGAAAACCCCTTCAAATGGAAAATTCTGCAGGCAGCTGGTTTCACTTCTGAAAATTCATGTTGCATCTCACCTAAGCTCTACATGCTTTCATTCAGCTGTAGTGCATTACAATGGTAATTGGAGCAAAGGTGTTTCCCTGCTTTCTTTACCATCAATACCAGACTGGATCCAGTGCTTCCAAAACACCCAAGGACAGTTATTAGCTAATCAATTATGTTGTTGTATATCTGGGTTTTACAGGCCCCAGTATATTTGTACTAATCATCTTAGACTCACTTGGTCTTCATATGACAGTTAAAAATTCTATTGTAGACCGATCACAGATAGAAACAGCGCACAGTAGGTAATCCAGCTGAATTATTACATATGGCAGTTGTCTGCTGAATAGACAAATCTGGAGTTATTTAATACATCAGTGCATTCTCAGTCGACAGTCTGCAGGTGTTCATCACCTGTGAATTGTCAGAACTTTGGAATTTTATTGCATTCGTAATGGGGTGCAATGCAGGCTATGTTCAAAGGAATTTGCAAATAAACAGCCTCTAGCTTCCAGGTTTAAAAAGTAAAATGACTTACATTTACACATGAGGTTAAGATGCCCCAAAGCACTTTATACCAACACAGAGTTTTTGAAGTGTAATTTTAAGTTAGAAACGTGGTAGAGCTGTTTTAACACAGCAAAATTCCACCAGCAATGAGATAATGACCAAATATTCTCTGCGTGTTAACTGGGAGATAAGTACTGGCCTGAACACAGGGAACAATTCTCATTTTCCATCTTGGACAGTCTCATGGAATATTTTACATCCATCCATCCATGGGAACAAACCTGGCTTTAGGTTATATTCTCACCGTCAAGCTGGTGCTCAGGTCGCTGTAATGAGATTATGAATCCACAATGTTTTGACTCAGTTGGACCCAGCCACTGCAGCAATAATGCTGATAACAATGTCACATGATGTAGGTAAATTAAGAAATACCATTAGGCAACCACCCCACAAGAAATGAGAGCAATACCGACTGACACCTGGGAAATGGTGACCATGTGACTTGCCTTCAGTACGAAGAGAGATAAAGTAACAAAAGAATTATCCCTTAATAGTTTCTTATTTCTAGAATATTGTCTAAGTGTGCATGCCATAAAGCATTTTTATCTCTACCTGTCACACATTTATTGCTGTCTCATGCAATGTAATCAGGGCAACTCAGCTACTCTCTGAATGCTCAACATGAATGGCCAGCCAAAATCAAAAGACACATTCACGCTGCGACCTTCAAAAGAAGTTTCTAGCCTCACTGCAGAACTCCTTCCAAGGAGAAGAAATTGAATGACGTATGTTTGTTTACTTAGATGCTGCTGTACATGTCCTCGACACTTCCACAATATCAAAAGTACTTTAGCACTCACAGGACATGATAGCTTGTAACAGCAGCGGGCCGGTCCACACTGAAGTAGAACCTTGAAACTTCTGTCTGTTGACATTAGTCAAGGAGGCAATAGTCACTGAGATGAAGAGCACAGAGTATGCGTGGGAGGGTGAAGTCATGAGCTGAGAACCGGTCATCACCTCTAATCATTCTCACTCATTCAAGTGGACATACACCCAAACCCACACCATAATACATGGTTTATTGATAAAGGGGAAATATACAACATATTCCATATGTTCCAACAAATTCATTCGTCATTTCAGCTGTTTTCCATCATTCCTCAGCTAAAACAAATCAGTGTAACATTCTGTTCCCTTCTTCGTAAATGTTTGTCCAATATGCTGTTAAATGTATCTACACCATTTACTTCAAACATTTCCTGTGGCAGTGAATTGTACTCGTCATTCCTTGAGTAATAGGTACATGCCATGAGTCATAAATAAGATCCAAAACCCTTCACTGCATTGACGTGTCAGTTTTCTCTCAAGAAGGGTCTCGACCCGAAACATCAAACTTTCCTGCTCCTCTGATGCTGCTTGACCTGCTGTGTTCATCCAGCTTCACACTATGTTATCTCAGTTTTCTCTCAGTTGGGAGTACACTTGCCTTCTAGGGTCATAAGGTCAAGCCCCACTCCAGGACAAAATGGAGAGATTGCTGCACTGGTTGAAATGTTTAACAAGCTCAGCTGGTTTGTTTCAAAAGAGAAGCTCTCCCTGATGTTGCAAATGTAATGGTATTCTCCCAGTCACTGAATAGCCCTTGGTTTATTTCAAAAGGGAAGCTCCCCCTGATGTTGCAAATTAATGGTATTCTCCCAGTCACTGAATAGCCCTTGGTTTATTTCAAAAGAGAAGCTCTCCCTGATGTTGCAAATTAATGGTATTCTCCCAGTCACTGAACAGCCACACATCGATGGAGTGGAATCTCTTCCTATTCAGAAAGGTTGTATTCTTTTGACCTGAGGCTAAAAGGGATGGGCAATAAATACCATCATGCTTGCAAAACATACCTTCTATGAACTTTAAAAAGACCACAATATTTCTGAAAACTTTGGTGCTTGTTATTTGAATGCTAAAATGCTAAAGGGAGCAACCTCTAATTTGAAAAAAAAGTTTAGAGAATTAGATTTGAAAGGTGTAGACATTCAAGGTGCAATGCAGTTAGTTTCTAATTTAGTTAGTTGCTAAGTTTCTCTCCAGCCACATATGCTTTACATACATTTTTTGTCTGAAATTCTTGTGGGTCCGACTATTATTTTCATGCTCTTATACCTTAATTAATTGCTTTGTTGATCTCTGCATCCCATTGTGTCTCCACAAGTCGCTTTGTACCTGTAATAACAAGGTGTAGAGCTGGATGAACACAGCAGGCCAAGCAGCATCAGAGGAGCAGGAAAGCTGACGTTTCGGGTCTCTGTTCATCCAACTCTACACCTTGTTATCTCAGATTCTCCAGCATCTGCTGTTCCTACTATCGCACTTTGTGCCTGTGTTTCCCTGACTTTAGGCCTGCAAAAGTCTCTTCCCACTCCCTGTAAAACCCACACCAGCAACCAACCGATTCTCAACAACTGTAGCTTCACACAAAAGTCTGCAGTACAGGGGAGCTCAGGATAAATCTACCTTCGCTTGTTGCTGAATTCATTGTTCTTAAATCTACTTTCCAGTGCAATATGATCTGATTTATAATTGAACTTAAGATGAAAGAACAAGTTTATCTTCATTTGGAAGCATATGCTATGTTTGAACTGCATAAACCATACTCAAATTTAATGTAAAGATCAACATAGGCAATCTTCTTAACAACTATTTTCTTGTTAGCAAATAGTAAGACCACAGCAGCACAAGATATCATTGCCAAGTGCTGGGTCTAACTTTACGCAATTCGTTTCTGTTGCTACGAAGGAAGTTTTCAAAACAAAACGTTGAGGTTTACTGCTGAAATTTCACTTCCTACAAGAGTATGGTAACACAAATTTCCCCAATGACATCTTATGTAAACATAATTGCCTTCTATGGTATTAAGCAATGCAACCACAAAGATCCCACATTAAATCCCTGGTCTATACTGAGCTAGTTGATCACAGCTTTGAAAGGCATTATGACCCTCAGCTACTCTGGGCCAAAGTTGGAAGAATGTCACAGTACTTCTGGACTGCTTTTCAGCCAAACCTGTGCAACCATGCCTAGGTAGCTATTGGGGCAAGATTATCTGTGATGCCATTCATGTTGGAATTCACCGCATAGATTTCCATTTAAAACAATGAATATTTGGCTAAAGTACCAACAGGCAGTGACTTGGCAGCATTTTATTGGACTAAAAACACAATATTCGTGTTGTTGTAGAATAACACCCCAGTATGAATCAAGGAACTTCATTTGACAAGGAAAGAAACAGCAGCAGACAGAGTTCCTACCAACTAACCAGGCACGAACTTCAAAGATACTCTCTAAGCGTTAGTGGGAGGTTGTATCAGCCCAGTTTAGAGGGTCTGGTGGCACAGTGGCAGTGTCGCTGCCTCTGGATAGCAAGGTCCAGGCTGAAGTCCCACCTCAGCATATGACAGCAAGGGAGGTACATCAAAAGATATCTCACCTTAATTTGAAATAAAACCATGCAGGCTCACCAAGCAGATGCATGGGAATCATGTGGAACTTAAATGAGATTACTTACATTATCCCCATTCAACATCACCAGTTGCTAATGGAACAATGTGATAATGTGACAGCTGGCAAAGGTCAAAAACTAGCCAGGGTTAAAAGGGTCACTGAGGTCCAATACATCTGTTATTCAGTCAACGAACATGAGGTGCTGTCAGAACAAATTTGTCATTGGCCATAATAAGGTTTGTGGAACACACAGAAAGAGAAAACAGAAGTGTAAATCACATTTGTATTGTCTTCAAGAGAAGGTTTTTGCCTCGTTCCTCTGTCAGGAGAATTGATTGAAGCTATGGTATGGTCCCATGAGTGAAGAGACATTCTTGTCCCTAACTAAAGTGACCAATGGCTACGCTTAAACTCAACTCACCACTCCAATGTGGTTCATTACATTTGTGCTTGATCCTTCTCTCTCTCCCAATGCCTGCCCAATTGTCCAGAACATTAGGATACCACTGAGTAACAATAAAGATGAGAGACCTTAGCTACATCCTCCGCACACTATTCACAGTCATTGAGGCCAACGGTGCTAGCATATTGGCTGTGATCAGCTCCCTCCACACTAGAACAGTCCACACCTCCAAGCACCAAACATGGAATATTTCCTGAATGTTACCTGGGGAATGGCAAATATTTGTCAAGTGCTGGTTTCCTAAAAAAATGCTTTAAACATCCATTGTCTGTTATTAAGATGATAATGAGAATAGAAGCAATGTCACAAACACAGAAGCAATTGAGTGCATTACCCTCAGGTTGGCTGGGGATAGGAAACAGATTGTAATGTTTTGTGTTTACGGAGGCTCTATCCTCTACCCCCCAATCCACTGCTTGAATGGAGAGATTTGGCTCAATGTTGGTTCTTTCAGCTTGGTGTAAAGAGTGAGTTGCGTGGAAAGGAAACCAAGAGCAGACCACTACAGTCCTTAAATAAATAATATCTGTGGACTGGATGAGGAAAGCAAAACTAGAAGTTAGGAAAGGGAGGCTCAAAGTCAGTCGATTGGATGCTGCAAAGCGATAGGCAAGAGGTCAGGCTTGAGGAGTGACAATGAAGGTGGGGGTTAGCTGCACAGTGTTTCAACAATGGCCCAGGAGGAAGTACTCTTGCACTACAAATGTGGGCTCTGGATATCCCCTTCCTTTCTTTCCCAATATGGCAAGCAACTTGTCTCAGATCAAAACATGCAATGGCTTCATGATTGCCAAACTAGGTGCTAGTAGACCCAATAAACAGCCACCACATTGAAATATACACAAGTTTCTTTTTTCAGATAGCTTACAATAAAAACAATACGGTTTTCATCCCTTCATTTCACACTTTTTCAGAAGTAATTTCTTCTAACACCCAAAGGGTGCCCTGAAGTAGAATGATTGGAGCCTTTTGAACTGAAACATTAACCTCTAATTGATGGTCAATGCACAAGGACATTATTGCACTGGATTTTTGAGATTTTGATAGAGGTATTAGTCCCCAAGCGATTAACCTCAGATGATCAAAGTTCAAAAAGAGTCGACAAAAAACCCAAGGTGAGAAATAACAGCAGGAGCCAGCTGATTTCACAATACACAGATGTTCTCAGAACATGTCTTCATGCAGAGATCTGGAAATGGCAGAGAGAAAGCAGGTACACAAAATCATAAAAGAAAAGACGAGAGAGAGGAAGAAAGGGGGAAAATGTGGGAAAGATAAAAGAGTGGGAAAAGAAGAGAAAGGGGATAGAAAGAGTTAGGTGACAAAGAAGGAAGAACCCGGAAACAGGAAAGGAAATGGGAGATGGGGAAGAAGAGAGAGAAATAGTGATGCAGAAATGTTGAATAACACAAGCTGTATAAAGCAGAATGTGAAACACAAGAACTCTCAAGCCACACAGTTGGATTCCTGAAAGATCAAAACAGAAACTCTCGGCTTCTTATTACTTGTTTTGCTTATAAATTTCATGAAGCCACTCTATTGTTCAGTGCTCAGCATACACAGGTTTCCACCTCCAATATAATCCTTCCCCCACAATAAAAATAACTAATATTACCCACCAGGTAGGTAATCTAGTGCAGGTGGTACATGTCCCGTTCCTTACAAAAGGAAGGTTCTGATGACAAGAGAATATCAACTTATCTATAATACATCAATCTCGCAACAATAGTTGAGCGTCTACCTGTGTGTGGGACCAAGACTTGAAGGAAGTTCTGTTACACAGTTTTGATCCATGATTGGAATTCTTGAGGGAGAATAAGAGTGGTAAGCTGTCAAAACCACACTGCCTGAATCGTTTAACTCCATTCTCCTCGGCGCATGCTTCCTTGCACTGTTGAGTGACAGGCTGCGCTTTAAAAATTCAGTTGTCACGGACTGTGAGAACGATGCAGGCAGCAAAACGTTCTTCAGGGCGACAGCTCTGCCTCGCTCTCTCTCTCTCTCTCTCTCCTGTGAAGCGTTCAGAACAGCCAGACGCTGAAACAGGATTAGCATAGGAACGCCTCCCCAGACACCAGTGGCCAGTCACCAGCATCTGAGGAGCTATCTTATACACCAGTCCTCTTGGGCATCACAGGCAAAGCAGAGCAAAAGCTATCATTAACCACTCAAAACTAATTAAGGGACGGGATAGATAGCAGATTATTTCATTTTCCACGTTAGCTTGTGAGCCTTCTGCTGAGCTGAATGTTTCTTGTTAGCACAGTGTTTGAAACTAAAGTTAACTTTTTTGTCGAACAAGAGAGGAGGGGGAAACGCTGCCGTTCAGTTCCATGCAGCCGAGAGATATTCCCGTTGTAAGATGAAACCTTTGCAAGCTGGAGCCAAGAAAAACAGAGGGCTATCAAAGTGTCTCCATGAAAAATTCAGGAAGTGGAATTGCATAGCTGTTTGAACGGGCGAGGTTAGCCCTGCGGCTGCCCAGGGCGCTCGCACAAAGGTTGCTGGCCGCTAAAATATTTGATGTTTCTCAACTGAGCTGGGCACATGTAACCCTAAAAATGCAAATAAATCTCAGTCAGTTCCCTGTCCTCTGGGAGGGCCGGCAATTAATGGTTACCGCAGACAAGGTAGTAACGATGCGTGTAAACTCCAAAGCACACCAATAGTTGGTTTAAGTTTTGTGTTACAACACTGGGCTGCCTTGTTTAAGTTTGCCAGCGAAATCATTATAATCGCTTGCATGCTGCTCCCATCATCACTTGACTCCAAGTTATTCGGAAAATAGTGGTTTAAGCAGAATCGCAGCCAATGATAAAAATGAAGACCCACTTCTGTGCCAGGCATTGCCAGTCACGTGCATAGATCCTTCTTATTTTTCACCTGCATTTTTTGGGCAACATTCAGCTGCATTGAACGGAAAGGTTGAGCCAAAATGTTTATCGGGTCTAAGGTACCTGTGGGGAAAATGTCTAATGATGCCTCGCTGTCATATGTAAGATGCCACGAGCTTCTGAACCGCTGCATATTTAATTCCCTTAATATGTTATAGCTCTAGTTTAGTTTCCTGGCAAGTAAAATGTTTTGCAGGGGAAATGAGCTTATATCTGCTCTCTCAACCGTTCCCCTGCCTCCAGTGGTTTCCCACCCCAAACAACCTGGTACTTTTTTTGGCCCTTGCAAAACTGCTGCGTCCTAAACTGCCTCATTTCAATCAGAGATCGTAGGAACTGCCGATGCTGGAGAATCCGAGATAACAAGGTGTAGAGCTGGATGAACACAGCAGGCCAAGCAGCATCAGAAGAGCAGAAAGGCTGACGTTGCCTCATTTCAATGACTACTTTCACTGGTGAACGTACTCAGTAAAGATTTCATGTACAGTTCCGTTCACTTTAAAATAAAACAACGATTTGCAAATGTTTGACAAAAACCCAGGAGTTGCTGGCGAAACCCAGCAGCTCTCAAGGTTACCGTTTCAGGTCTGGTCACTCTTCGCCTGAGTTCTGATGAAGAGTCACCGGACCTGAAACATTAACTCTGCTTTCTTCCCTCAGGTGCTCCAAGACCTGCTGAGTTTTTCCAGCAATTTCTCTTTTTGCTTCATTCGCTATTAGATTGGCTTTATTAGTAATCTTGTAAATAGAGCCCGAGTCTTTTTTTCATTGCGGTAGTGTCACAGCCTCTGTGTTTGGAGATCTGGTTCAAGCCTCACCTGCCCCATTGGTGCATAATGATGGCTCTGAACAGGGTGTTTAAAGAATATGCAATACACATTAAGTCCATATTGTGGGATAATGACTACACAAGTCACTTTGTTGCTTCATACATAGCAAGCAAATTCATAGAAGGGACTAACACAACCAGTTTTGGTCATGAAAAATTTCCAGGAGGTTATCTCCAAGGTTTGAGCTGCTGTTAAGCATTTCTAATTAGCAGATGCTGCGATCAAACCAGAAAGACATTCTACTTTTCACACAAATGAGTAAAAGTTATATGTGGAATTCAGCATCGGTGATGCTCGATGTGTAGAATGTAGGTACAACCCAAAATCTGGTGAATTATGTCAAAAAAAGTATCCCATCAAGCTATTTGCAACAAGCAAGGTACTGACTGAAACCTAACAACTAAAAATACATTTTCCAACATTAGATCTGGTTCCATGATTGGATAGCACTTGTTTAACAATTGAGTATGCTAAGAATTTTTTTGACAACCTAATTTAAGATTTTTAATCAAGTTTACAGGGTGGTGCAGCTGGATGTATGGAAGCCATGCATATTAATACACGGGGTCCCATTCAACAAGTTAAACTAACTAACATCCTTCAGGGCAGTTGTCCATTGATCTTGTCTGGTCTAACCTACATACTTCCATACCCATGGAGATGAATCCTAATTAACCCCTGAAGGAGACTGAAAAGTCACTTAGTTGAATCAAAGGCTAGTAGAAGATTCATACACAGTAGGTCACAAAGACTCACTGACAGCTCTTCTGGACAGCCAGTACCAGACAATAGATGCCACATTGTGACATTTAATAAATTGTGGATTTTTCCAAGACGTTCGGCCATCCTATTGTAGCCACGCGTCTCTCAGTCCAATATTGTCTCTCTCTCTCTGCCCCCCTCACACGCGCTCTCTGTATGTCTCTTTCTCTTTCTGATTGGTCTAAACGTAATCATGGCAATCACAACTTTTCATTCATTTCAGGAAACCACAGGCTGTAAAATCAATAATTAAGTAGCTGTCTTAGGAAAGTTGAAGAGCTCATCGCCTTTAGCAGCAGTAGCATTTTGCAACAAGACTGAGTAAGAGGAGGTTTGGCAATAGGGAAGTATGCTAAGTTTTATAATTAGCCTGTTCAGTAAAATTTCATTCCTGGGATCTGGCCACTGCAGGGCCAATATTTATTGTCCATCCCCAGTTGCCCTTGAGAAGGTTGTCATGAGCTGTGTTCTTGAATTGCATGTCCTGTAGATGAACCACTAAGGAGGGAGTTCCAGGATTTTGACCTAGTGACACTGAAGAAACGGCAAGTTATTTCATAGTCAGGGTGGTGAGTGACTTGGAGGGGAACGTGGTGTTCCCATGTATCTACTGCCCTTTCCCTTCCTGATGGAAGTGGTCGTGGTTCTGAAGGTGCACCTTGTAGGTGCTACTGAATATCAGTGGGTTAGGAAAAGGATATTTGTGCATGCCGTGCCACTCAAGTGGACTGCTTTGCCCTGGATGCTGTTAAGCTTCTTGAGTGTTGGAGCTGCATCCATTCAGACAAATGAGGAGTACTCGATCACATTCCTGATTTGTAACTTGTAGATGGTGGACAGGCTTTGGATAGTCAGGAGATGAGTTATTTGCTACAAGATTCCTAGCCTCTGACCTGCCATTGTAGCCACAGTATTTATATGGTTAGTCCTGTTCGGTTTCTTGGTAACCCCAATTTAACATGGGGCAAAGTGAAACTACCACTAGTGACTCTCTCTAGTGAGAAAGCAACTCTCTGACCTGGTAAGACAATGGTGACTTCACCTTTCTTACTTTACAGAGTGGCCTATGGAAGTTGTATCTTATCCTGGGACAATGTCTTAAAGAGTCAAAGACAATTCCACGTAAGTAATAATGCTATACCAAATAATGTCTCAAAGCTTCCCCACTGTTGAGCTAAAATATCTATTCTGAAATTGTTGGGTTTATCCTTATAACTTTTCTTTAGCAAGGCCATAATGTTTGCGATTGTCCAGTCTTCTGGCACCTCTCCCTGAGTCTAGAGAAGACTGAGAGATTGTGGCCAATGACCCTGCAAATTCCACTTTCACTTCCTTCAGAATCCTTGATGCATCTCATCCTGTCTTTGGTGCCTTATTAATTTTAAATATCAACAGTCCGCCCAATACTTCTGCCCATCTCTCTAGTGACTAAGTTCTCCCTTCTGCCACTATGACTTGGGTTGCATCTCTGTTTGGTAAAGAGACCTCAGCTATGCCCCCTAATCCTCCTCAGACATAAATCCTCTTTTTGGTCCCTAATTGGCCCTACTCCTCCTGTTCCCTCTGTTTTACAGTTTTTATGCCTGTGGAAGGCTTTGGGACACCCTTTTGTGTTGGTTGTCAGCCTTTTCTCATCATTCTTCCTTGCCTCTCTGACTTGCTTTTTCATCTCCCCACTGAACCTTCAGTATTCCTCAGTCTTGGCCCCATTTATTTAACAAAGATGTCCTGATATTAGAGGTAACCCAGCAAAGGTTCCAAGGTTGATCCCAAGTATGGAGGGACTTTCCTATAAGGAGAGGTTGAGTAGATTGGCCTTGTACTCATTGGAGTTTACAAGAATAGCAGGCGGCCTCATTGAAATATGTAAGATCCTTTGGGAGCTTAACAGGGTAGTTATGGAAAGGATGCTTCTCCTTGTGGGAAATCTGGGAGTAGAGGGCATGATTCTAGAGTAAGGGCTCACCCATTTATGGCAGAGATGAGGATGAATTTATTTTCTCAGAGGGTGGTGGATCTGTGGAATTCTTTACTACAGAGGGTTGCAGAGGTTGTGTCATTAGGTAAATTCATGTTTGAGATAGATGTTTAATCAGAAATGGGATCAAAGCTTAAGGTGAGAAAACAGGAAAATGGAGTTGAGGATTAGCAGATCAGCCATGATCTCATTGAACGGCAGAGCAGACCTGATGGACTGAATAGTCTACTTCTGCTCTTACATCTTGAACTGTAATGGACAGCTCCAGGAATATAGGCCACCTGAACATATCTTAATGCTGTACCCCTTTAGCAGCAGTTAGCTGTTATGTTACTCCAGAGCAATACTGTAAATTTGCATTCAGATGTGGTAGACCAGGCTATTGTCGCCTTTCCTGAATTAAAATTTTCATTCAACTTCCTCTACTGAGGTTGTCAAAGGCATAATAGAAATACAAGTCTTTCTTTCTTCCACATTCAGCACAGAGGAAGTACAGTGAAAGCATATAGCTGCTGTGGATGTGCAAGAGTGCACAAGTGTTAACTTGGATATAAAGGCTTTGTAAGACTAAAATTTCCTCAACCTTGCTTTCTGGCTTCACAGCATTGCAATATAAGCAGCATCAGATAACAAGTCATTATACTAACCATTGTCTGGACTGTATTGATTCACAAACATATTAAATTCATAGGTGTAAAAGGCCAGCTCACCCATAAAGACACTGTCCCATCATCCCCATTGCTGAGTCACCTCCTGGGAGAGAGGCAGAGAAAATGATAATGATTCGGAATGATTCAGAATGTGGAATTCACTACCACAGGGTGTGCTTGATGTGATAGCATGGGTCAGAAGGATCCAAAAAAACTAAATAAGGGAAAAAGAATGTGAGTGTTAAGTTAATAGATTTAGATGAGGAAGAATGGAAGAGATTTGAGTGAGTGTAAATGCATGGAATGTTATAGCCAACTGACCAGCTTCTCAGCTATAAATCTGATGGAATGGAACCTTATGTACTGTTTTTTGATAACAAAGGTTTTACAATAATTGGCCTCACTTTGATGATGATACACTCTTTATACCCTTTCAAAAAGACAGGAAGTGAATGAATTCTGTTCACAATGATGTATTCTAGCCAAAAATACAAAGCATTTTCATTTTCAGAGAAATACTCATGTTTGCATAGAATTTTAGATAAAAAAAGTAATGTGCAAATGAATACACACACACATATCACGATACCCAGCTAGCCTTTAAAGCTGCCTCAAAACCATTCTATTTCCTAGGTCTACAGACAGGTCAGATTAATCCTCTGCTGTTTATTCCACATCTACCCAATATGAAATACTTCGTAATGTAATATTAAAATAGAACAGAGGTGCGAGTTATTGCTAGACATTTCATTCATCCATGGGATGTCAGTGTCACTGGCTGGGTCAGCATTTATTGCCGGTCCCTAGTTACCCTTGAGAAGATATGGTGAGCTGTCTGCCTTGGTGAACTGCTGAAGTGCATGTGTTGTCGGTAGACCCACATTAAGGAGAGAGTTCCAGGATGGTGAGTGATGTGTACGCTTACGCACAAATACAGACAGCCGTTTGTAAATATACACAACCACATAAAAACACTCAGGTAAACATAAGCAGCATCACAAACAAAACTGTATAAATGCTGAGATAACAAGGTGTAGAGCTGGATGAACACAGCAGGCCAAGCAGCATCAGAGGAGCAAGAAGGCTGACGTTTCCGAAACGTCAGCCTTCCTGCTCCTCTGATGCTGCTCGGCCTGCTGTGTTCATCCAGTTCTACACCTTGTTATCTCAGATTCTCCAGCATCTGCAGTTCCTACTATCTCTGTATAAATGCTGTTGCCTGCCTCTTGTATGCAAGTGCTGTATGTATTAGACAGATAGTTTCCTGTTCAGAGATGTCATTGCACACTGCTGGAGCAGGTGAGTTTTGAACTTGGGTCTCCTGACTCAGAGGGAGGGACACTACCACTGCACCACAGGAAGCCTTGTAGGGACTTGACATGGTGAGTTCAATGAAAGGCTTAGCCTTTATATTTTCTGCTGTACATTGACCCAGTATTGATGCCAATGTGTACTTGGCCTCACACTCACATGCACAAAATAAAGTACCAAATTGCCTCAGTCTTTACCTTCAATTGTCCCACATTTTTTCCATCTCTGCTTCTAGCTCCAATATCTCCTCTCTTTCCTCTCTGTCCCCTATCTTTCTCAGGATATGATAGTGCTACATCAGGCCTTTAAATGCAGACTTGCAGCATCATAATTCGATCTTCTCTTTTGGTTAGCTGGGCTGTTTGATCTCACTGTGATTTCATTGACCCCTCCCCCATGAATCTGGTGGCAACAACCAATTAGGCAAAATAGCTGGCTTTGTTCTTTAATGCCTTGTAGGCAAATAGAATGTCCCAGGCTTGATTCAAGTTTGCAATAGATTGAAGTTTGTGGAGGAACTGGGGATCAGGTTGGAAAGGAAAATTGTGAGAGAGGTTCAGCCGTGATTGCTGAAAAAAGTCAAGAAACTAACGGAATGCTGGCCTTTATGTCCAGGAGACAGCTGCACAAGGATGCAAGGGGTATGCCGCAGGAACGCAAAACCCTGGTTACATCCCACTTCGGATACTGTTAGCAGATCTGGGCACCACACCTTAGGAAGGATAAATTGGAGAGAGTACATTGTGTCTACGTTGATCCCTGAGCTCCAGAGGTTAAGTAATGATGAGAGATTATACGCATTAAACCTGCTTTTTTCTACAATTTAGCAAATTAAGGGGTAGCCTGATGAAAATCGTCATGGTATTAACAGGAAAAGACAGGGTAGATAAAAAAAACAGCTATTCCCACTTGTTGAGGATTCCAAAACTAAGAGTCATAATCTGAGGATTAGGTCTGGACCATTCAGGGGAGATGTTAGGAAGCACTCCGACACGCTATCTTCCATAATGGTAGTGGATGCTAGATCAGCTGTTAATATTGAATCTGATATTGATAGCATTTTGTTAAGCAAGGGTATTATAGGTATGGGCCAAAGGCACGTATTTGGATCAGCCATGATCTCATTGATTGATGCAACACGTTCAAGGGCTGAATGATCTACTCCAGATCCTATGTCACTAGCATGGAGAAGCAGGCTTGAACGACTGTATGATCTACTCCTGCTCCCATTTATCACCCTTTTATGTGTTTTTGAGCAAGCCCATCAGATAATAAAATAGATCTTAACATTCCAGGCATGTGCAAGGTGTACATCAGACAGGCTCCTGATTTGGATTTCTAAGAGACTTTGTCGGTTGTCTGCTTAAATGTGATGCCTGCTACAGTGAAATAGCCTCAGGACCTGGTATAGAATAAACAAGTATAACGTGATCATTTTTGGAATTTGGATTAAAAAATATAAGGGAAGATGGATTTTGGTTTGTCCTGTGAAGTTTCTTTTAAAAGTGTCTAAATGATTTTCTGAAATCACAAAAAATCATTTTTTCTAAGAAAGCATGTGACTTCAGTCATGTGTTGGGCAGAAAACCTGTAGTGGCAATGGATAAAATGTTTGTACTGTTGTGTTTATGATGTAGGCGGAGCTTACACATTTCGGCAATTACTTTGGTTTTTCCTTCAGAACAGAAGGTTCAAAGTGTTAATTCGGAAGACTTTTTTTTCTCCCAGCTTTCAATTCTTTCAGTGGAGTTCAGGGGAGCAGTGACCTTAGCAGAAGTGGTGTCTAGTTTCCAAGTCAAGAGAGTTTGTTGTTAGAATTTTCAAGTATAGCATTTTGGTCATCAGAATTTTGAAAGGTTCTTGCTATCAGACTCAAAAAGCAATGACAGAAAACAGCCTCAACAGCCAAGGAAAAGAAACTGGCAAGTCTGCTCAGATTGAAGAGGCTGAGATAGGAGTGATATTTCTGTGATTGAGTCTTTATAACAGATAACCTTGGGATACAAATGGAAATTTCTTTTTGTTGTTTTTGTTCAGTGCTTTCCAATTGCCTCCTATCCAACGCTTTAACTTTGTTTTTCTTTCTTTTGTACAATGAACTCATTTCCTCTCGTTAAAGAACATCTGCAGCTTGATGTGATGATGTTGCAGTTACTAACCACCATGTTAACCAACTACAAAGTTAAACACATCAATCCAAGTTTAATTCTGGGATCTGGCTAATGCAGTATTAGCATCAGCTGTTATCATGAAAAGGCTGATATGTAAAATCAGGTGAGGTGCCAAAAGGCAGTCAATTCCTCCTAAAATAGATAAGGAGAACTAGTGGATGTGATATACTTGGATTTTTGGAACGTGTTTGATACAATGCCACATAGGGGTGAAAAACACACGATGAGGAGTTACATATTGGCAAGGATTGAGAATTGGTTGGCGTACATATACAGACACTAGCATGATGATGCTGTTGCTTTAAAAAGGTTATTTTGTCCCAGGATTTTTTGAGGAGAGCTTATAAAGGCAGAGGTGCTGAAGAGAGCCAGCCTGAATCAATTGTGATCAGAGATAATGGGAACTGCAGATGCAGGAAAATCCAAGATAACAAAGTGTGAAGCTGGATGAACACAGCAAACCAAGCAGCATCTCAGGAATTTGCTGCTTGGCCTGCTGTGTTCATCCAGCTTCACAGCCTGAATCAATTAAAGTCAGTTTACCAATGGAAGGGCAATAACAAGGTGTAGAGCTGGATGAACACAGCAGCCCAAGCAGAGGACCAGGAAAGCTGATGTTTTGGGCCTAAACCCTTCTTCAGAAATGGGGGAAGGGAAGGGGTTTCTGAAATAAATAGGGTGAGAGGGGGTGGCGGACAGAAGGTGGATAGAGAAGAAGATAGGTGGAGAGGAGACAGATAGGTCAAACAGGTAGGGATGGATCCAGTAAAGGTAAGTGTACTTAGGGAGGAGATAGGTCAGGCCAGGCAGGATGGACAGGTTAAGGGGGAAGGATGAGGTTAGTAGGTAGGAGATGGAGATGGGGCTTGAGGTGGGAGGAGGAGATAGGTGGGAGGAAGGACAGGTTAGGGAGGTGGGGATGAGCTGGGCTGGTTTTGGAATGCGGTAGGATGGGGGGAGATTTTGAAGCTTGTGAAATCCACATTGATAACATTGGGCTGCAGGGGTTCCCAAGCAGAATATGAGTTGATGTTCCTGCAACCTTTGGGTGGCATCGTTGTGGCACTGCAGGAGGACCATGATGGACATGTCATCTGAAGAATGGGAGGGGGAGTTGAAATGGTTCATGACTGAGAGGTGCAGTTGTTTAGTGCAAACCGAGCGTAGGTGTTCTGCAAAGCAGTCCCCAAGCCTCCGCTCGGTTTCCCCAATATAGAGGAGGCCACAATGGGAATAGCGGATGCAGTATACCACCTTAGCAGATGTGCAGGTGAACATCTGCTTGATGTGGAAAGTCTTCTTGGGGCTTGGGATGCGGATGAGGGGGGAGGTGTAGGGGCAGGTGAAGCACTTCCTGCGCTGGTGGGGCTGGAGGGGAGTGTGGAGCGGAGAAGGGAGTCACGGAGAGAGTGGTCCCTTCGGAAAGCAGACAAGGGTGGGGAGGGAATAATGTCTTTGGTGGTGGGCTTGGATTGCAGATGGCAGAAGTGTCGGTGGACGATGCGTTGGATCAGTAGGTTGGTGAGGTGGTACATGAGGACGAGGGGGATTCTCTTTTGGTTGTTATTGTGGGGAGGGGGTGTCAGGGATGAGTTGCAGGAAATGCAGGAAACACAGTCGAGAGCATTCTCGACTACTGAGAAGGGGAAGTTGCTGTCCTTGAAAAACAAGGACATCTGGGATGTACAAAGGTGGAATGCCTCATCCTGGGAGCGGGTGTGGTGGAGGCGAGGGAATTGGGTATAGGGGATGGCATTTTTGCAGGAAGGCGGGTGAGAGGAGGTGTATTCTAGGTAGCTGTGGGAGTTGGTGGGCTTGAAATGGATATCAGTTTTTAGGTGGTTGCCTGAGATGGAGACAGAGAGTTCCAGGAAGGAGAGAGAAGTATTAGAGATGGTCCAGGTGAACTTGAGGTTGGGGTAGAAGGTGTTGGTAAAGTTGATGAACTGTTCAAGCTCCTCATGAGAGCACAAGATGGCACTGATACAGTCATCAATGTAACGGAGGAAGCGGTAGGGTTTAAGGCCAGTGTAGCTAAGGAAGCGGGATTGTTCCACATAACCTACAAAGAGACAAGCATAGCTTGGGCCCATGCGGGTGCCCATGGCCACCCCATTTGTCTGTAGGAAGTAGGAGGAATTGAAAGAGAAGTTGTTGAGGGTGAGGACGGGTTTGGCTAGGCAGATGAGGGTGTCGGTGGAGGGGGCCTGGTTGGGCCTGCGGGACAGGAAGAAGCGGAGGGTCTTAAGGCTATCTGTATGGGAAATGCAGGTGTATGCAGGATGTCCATGGTAAAAATGAGATGTTGGGGACAGAGGAATTGGAAGTTTTGGAGGAGGTGGAGGGCGTGGGTGGTGTCACAGTCGTGGGTAGGAAGGTCCTGGACCAAGTGGGAGAAAATGGAGTCGAGATAGGTGGAGATAAGTTCGGTGGGGCAGGAGCAGGCGAAGACAATGGGTTGACCAGGGCAGTCAGGTTTGTGGATTTTGGGAAGGAGATAGAAGCGGGCGGTGCAGGGTTGGGGAGCAATGAGGTTGGAGGCTGTGGGTGGGAGGTCACCTGACATTATAAGGTGGTGGATGGTTTGGAAGATGGTGGTTTGGTGGTCAGGGGTGGGGTCATGATCTAGGGGGCGGTAGGAGGAGGTGTCGGAGAGCTGGCCTCTGGCCTCGGCGACGTAGAGGTCAATGCTCCATACTACAACTGCGCCTCCCTTGTCTGCAGGTTTTATGGTGAGGTTGGGGTTGGAGTGGAGGGCTGCGCATTCTGCGGGGGAGAGGTTAGAGTGGGTGAGGGGGTGGAGAGGTTGAGGTGATTGATGCCTTGATGGCAGTTGAAGATGAAGAGACCGAGGGAGGGTAGGAGGCCTTGGGGTGGTTTCCAGGAGGACCGGATGTGTTGGAGGCAGGAGAAGGGGTCAGTAGAGGGGGGGCGGGGTTAGACTTGTGGTTAAAGAAGTAAGCGCGGAGGCGGAGTCAGCAGAAAAACTGTTCAACGTCCAAGCGTGAGCGTTATTCGTTGATGTGTGGTTGGAGGGGGATAGAGATGAGCCCCGTACTGAGGACTGACCATTCGTCCTCAGTAAGGGGGAGATTTGGGGAGATGGTGAAGACTCGGCAGGGCTGGGTGCTGCTGTCTCCTCTGGAGCTGCTGGCTATGGGGGTGGTGGGCAGCGTGACGGCGGTGTTGGGGAGCAGCCAGTTCTCCCAGTTTCAGGTCTGTTTTGTTTAGCTGTAGCAGTCACAAGATATGTGAGTACAAGAAGGCTTACCAGGCTTCAGTAAGGGATTCCTAACTGATTTTCTCCAAAATCAATCTGGATGGTGTTCCCTCCTGCCTGTAAGAATCAGTGTTTGAATTTATCTTTTTTTCCAAGGGATGTGTTTATGGGATGTTACTGTATTGGAACAGTTAATTAGCTGCATCGCTCTATTGGGTCGGTTAAGTTTTGCAATATTTGATATTCTAAATTCCACTTTCTTTTGTTCACGCTTCAACTGTAGTGTTTTGCTTAAAGTTGAGTGGTTCGACCAGTTGCAACATACCCAGAACACCTACTTCACATGTACCTCTAAAATAAGAAAAAGTTAGTGTTTAGGCTACCTTTTTAAGTTATTTTGAGGGATTCTGGCCAGATCCATAACACTTGGAATGGATGACCCAATTTTGGATAGAAGCCAATGATAAATGGGGTAACACATGGATCAGTGCTTCAGTCCCAACTGTTTGCAATATAAATAGACAATTTGAATGCGAGAATCAAATGGAATTAAATATTTTCTGATGACACAAAATTAGTTGCGGGTTGTGGGGATTGTGAGTGGTGAGGGAGCTGCAGAGTGATTTAGACTTGTTGAATGAATTGGAAAAAGCTATAGGTTCTGAAAACATTCTGGCAATAGTACTGAAGACTTGTGCTCTGAAACTTGCCACTTCCCTAGCCAAGCTCTTCCAGTACAATCGCAACACTGGCATATACCCAACAATATGGAAAATTGCTCAGCTATTTCCTGCACACAAAAAGCAGAACAAATCCAAACCAGCCAATTACTGTCAATTACTCTCGATCATCGGTAAAGTGATTGAACGTTCCATGAACAATGTTATCAAACAGTACCTACGAAGCAATAATTTACCTATTGACACCCAGTTTGGATTCTGCCAAGACCACTAAGATCCTGACCTCATTACAGCCTCAGTTCAAACATGGGCAAAAGAGCTGAAGTGAGGTGAGAGTGACTGCCCAGCTTGATTGGCATCATAATTCTCTCCACGAAGATGCATACTAGCAGCAGTATGTCCTGCCTACAAGGTGCACTGCAGAAGTTCAACGAGGCTCATAAGACACTGCCTTCCAAAACCACTACACATGCATTTAGATGGTCAAGAAAAATAGATTCATAGAAATATGTAAGCTCCCCTGCAAGCCATTCAGCATCCAGACTTGTAAATATCATTACTGTTACAGTTGCTGGACCAGCCCCAGTGGATTCCATCCCTCATGGCATTATGGGTGGACCTACAGCGCTTGGATTGCAGCGGTTCGAGAAAACAGCTCTCCACTGCCTTCTCAAAGGCAACTGGGGATGGGTAATAAATG
This sequence comes from Stegostoma tigrinum, assembly GCF_030684315.1. Taxonomy (NCBI): domain Eukaryota; kingdom Metazoa; phylum Chordata; class Chondrichthyes; order Orectolobiformes; family Stegostomatidae; genus Stegostoma; species Stegostoma tigrinum. The sequence continues at coordinate 112,412,963 of NC_081358.1, read as the reverse complement.
CTGACCAGCCAGCAATGCCAAAATCTAATGAATGAATTAGAAAATGAACTCTAACCAAATTATACATTCACTTGATAGTTATGAGGCACACAAGTTGTGTTTTGGACATCCCATTGATGAAAATTGGGTTTGACTGAAGGCAGCAACAAATTAAAACTGTGCAGTGGTTCCTCATAACACAGATGCACAAATTACAACCTGCATCTATTCACTGCTCCTGCAGAAATGGTCGGTGCTGAGTTCAGAGGTTAGATTTTCAGTTTGGTTCACCACTGCTATTTTGGCTAAGCCAGGTACCCTCTCTATCTGAACAAAAATTCAAATCTTTGAACTCATCTGGGTAAACACAACTTAAGTTTGTCAAGGAAAGCTTACGACAGTAAATTCAGATATGCTTCAATTACCAGATAGATCTTTTGTTTTGTACATTTTCTTGTGTTTTGTAAGATAAAATGTGAACTCAGGTTTCCCTTGATCTCATCAACTTCAAACACCGGCCTTTGCCCTAGAGTTCAGAGAGCACAGTAACGTTATTTCCTGAATATTACTTTATAGAGTAACAAGATGATTTGAGTGTTGAGGCTGTGTGAATGCGAGCTGTTAGTTTTCAATTCTTGAGAAAAGCTAAAATGGGCAATTGTTCAAAAACAAAATCTGATCTTTGATAAAATAGGTCAGCAAAACCTGATAAAATGGCACATTCCCATCAGTTGCTTTTTTTCATAAAGTTCAGTTTGGATTTAAATAGTCTAAAGGTGTGATGGCCACAATCAGATCAAGGCAATAAATCAAAATAATTGAAAACTTTCAAAAAGAAAATATCAGCCGTTGGTGTTTATAAATATTTTCCGATCTAAATTAATCAAAGTATACTTCCAAATCCTTTCATCTAGTCCTTGTTTTATTTTTGCAGGTAATCGTGTCCTATCTATGATTGCTTGCCCGCAATGTACTCAGTGGCCTTTACAACTATCGTATTCTGTGCAGTACAGTCTTAGTTCCGCTGAGAAACTGTGATCTGTCATCCATTAGGGGCATGAGCTTATTAGAGGTCTGTGCTGTTCAGCAGGGAATTCACACTAAGAACCTGTAAATTATAAAAACTAAACTGAGCTGACAAGTGTTCGCCACATTTTTTATTTAGTCAGAGGATCAGCATTTATTACCCATCCCTAACTGTCCTTTAAAACGTTGTGGCAAGCTGCCTTCTTAAAGTCCATGGTGAGTAGGTGTACCCACAAATCCTATTAGAAAGGGACCTCCAGGAATTTGACCCTGGACCATCAGCAGCAAAATTGTGTGAAACCACAATCTCTAAGCTCACTGAGTATTTTCAGAGATGATCAATCCTAGTATTCTTATGGTATTTGCCACATTTATCAGTATGTTGCACAGATTTAGGGTTAATTGAAGTAGTTCATTGGTCCCAATGCTCCTTTGTGTTTTCTCTGTCTTGAGCAGAGTAGTGATTAGTGATAGAGGTTACACCTCTATAGGATATCAATGAAAGAGGGACTATCCCTTGGAAACAGGAAGGAAAGTATTAAGTGCAACATTTTGATGAGGTATAATTACTAGGACCTTAGAGAGCTGGTGCGGGTACATCTGCTCCCTCTGAAAGTTTTGATTCCACTGACAGGCTGTGTGTGACATTAATAGAATGGGTGGAGCCAATGTAACACAAACATTAACCCCTTCAGAACCATTACTTCATGCAACACTCACAGACCCCTTATTCTCCACTCTATAATTACTATCATGCTATAGGGGCTTATCCCTGTTTAAAGGATGATTTGAGGATGGCGTAGCAAGGAACAATGTCAGACATATCTAAAAATGAAATATCAACCCATAGAAGCTACAACACAAGACTGTTTGCATGCCAAACAGTGGAAGCTGCAATGGACAGAACCAAATAATCGTTAAACCAATTAATCTACTCTAAGGTCTGCAGTCCAGTGATGAATGGTGGTGGGCAATTAAACAACTAACAAGTGAAGGAGATTCTAAAAATATTCTGATCCTCATGGGCAAGCCCAGCACAACAATGCAAAAGAAAAGGCTTAAGTATTTGCAGCAATCTTCAGTCAAAAGTGTAGAATGGATGATCCATATCTACCTCTTTGAGAGGACCCCACTGTCACAGACACTAATTCAGTTCACTCCACAAAATGTCAAGATATGCCTGAAGGCACTGGATCCTGCAAAGGTTGTGGACCTTCAAAACATTCCAGCAAAAGTGCACAAGTCTTGTGCTCCAGAACTTGCTGCTCCCCTCGCCAAGCTGTTCTAGTACAACTACATTGGCATTCACCTGACAAAGTGGCATTCAATTGGATGACTTTCAAATGCTTCAAGTATAGAAGAATGGCTTTAGAGGGGAAAAGGGTTATGTTTTTTTCCTGAAAACCATGGAAGTATTATATCAATGTACAATATACAGAAGCAGTAATGTTGACAGTTGAAATTCCGTTGCTCCAGTGAGCTACATCGAAATAACATGTTGACTTAAAAAGATCACGATTAAGGAAAAACTCAGAGGTAGAACTTGAAAGAAAAGTAGAGAAAAATTAAGCAAATGTAATGTGATGCATAACAATACTCATGCCCAAAGTAGGTCAAAGAATGTTACTTCCTACAGCCTGTCATTAATGACAGACCAGGTTCCAACTGAGCAGTTAACTAACCTACGTTGAGCCAGGAATCAGTAAATCTCTGAATCACAATTGTGATCAAATGTGCACGGTCGTTATTCATTGCATATTTAATACTAAGTACCTGTTGTTTTTTTCACTGGAGTAGATAAGGTGACCTCAACATGGGTGGTTAAACATATGTAGCATTCATAAGAAGCCAAAATAAATCATTTATGATACAGTTATGTCATTATCTCAGACAATGTTTTTGGCAATGTTACAAGCATCTGTAACCACAAATCTCGTACAGTGAAACAATTACTTCAATGAACCAATACAAGATGAATGGCTCGAAAATGCTTCTCCTGTATATGTGAGTAATTGCTTCTGTGATTTGTTTCAGATTCATGGGGTCTTTATTTCCCAGGTTGCAAATTACTTTCATATGTCTCCCAGATATTGGCAACCAGGACTTTTCATTTTTCAATTTTGTTCGTATTCAAACCTACAGAATTCCAGCTAATGGACTTTTAGCTGTTCTCTTATTAATTCATTCCAACACTTTTATTTGCGGACTCGGAGTCTTATAACCTCCTTCCCATCTGCTACTTCCACAATCACCCACTGTACTGGACTGTAAGACTTCTTCTTCCCAATGTCGGGATTACATGAATTACACTGAATCCACTGTATGTCCACAAAATAATTAATAAAACTCCATTCTCTGAAAGGTTAGCTATGTAAATAGAAGAGGAAGAGAGCAGCAAGGGGATATGCTGATAGGGTGAGATGAACTAAAGTAGGACAAGATTCATGTGTAATGTGAACAGCCTCATACACCATTTAGGTTAAATGGCCTGTTCCTTGTTGTGAATTCTATGTCACTGGAATTTTGTGTTTACAATCTTAGTGCCAAACTCCTCATCACAACAAATATAAATGTGCAATAATAGCCTGAGTGTAGAACGTGTGTTCAGCTGAGTGTTTTCTACACATTGTGGGCCCACTGTAATTTCAACTTGACTGTCCAAAGTACAAGTTATCTTGTTATATCATTCCAAATGGTTTAGGAACTATATTGCAATCTAGAAAAATGCAACCACAGGGCCACATCATTTACTGCTGCAGTGTGGTTAATGTAGCAAACAACAGAGTATCATTTTGTAGTACATTGCGAGGACAATAGAAATATTTGTAAGCACCAGCCTTTGTGTCTAAATTTGTGATTATTCCAAACTTGAAATACAAGTTAGGTCAGGATGACTTGATCAGGTGAGAAATGTCTGGACATGAGTGCGATGGAATCCTTTGCGATCCTGCAAGTTTTTACTCATGTACTGCTGGACAAGAACATAAAGTAGAACCGAGAGAGCTGCATTTACATGAAGCATAAATCCATTTCCTGATCTTGCCATTTCCTGAGATGGTGATCTGCTGCATATGTTATCCTGCAATATAAAGGATATACAGTTGACTGTCAGCCATTGCATCTTGACGATCTGATTAACTCTCATGGTTATTCGGCAGGCAGCCAAGATATATCAACAAATTCCTTTTGTATCTTGATGGGCATATTGAGACAACCACTTCATATTTGGACAAGATAGATTGTCATCTCTTTCTACAGTAAGATCCAATAATTTCAAACCACAGGCTGCTCTTAAATCCACTTGTAAAGGCATCATTGCGTCTGAAAAATGACTCCGTCAACAAAGTTACATTCTTGCACCACTGAAGTAGGTTGTGTGATTGAGCCTCACGGTTAGTACCTGATCTGTTCCAACCTCCACTATCAGGCAGAAGATACAAAAGCTTAAACACACATACCAACAGGTTCAAGAACAGCTTCTTCTCGGCTGTTATTAGACTTCTGAATGGACCCGTCAACTTTCAACTCTGATGTTGATCATGCTTTTTCTGCACCTTCTCTGCAGCTGTAACTTTGTATTCCTCACGCTGTTCGATCACCCTAAAAACTTTGTATGGTATGATCTGCATGTAAGACAAAACTTTTCACTGTACCTAGGTACATGTCGCAATAATAAATAATAAATAAATCCAATTGTATCAATCCATGATTTTCTGACACAGCTACAAGAACGCTATCTTTGAATTGTGATTGATGCCTAGTCTCACTTTGCGGGTTACTCATCCTTAAAGGCAAAAACTTCATTCTACATGTATAATTTCCTCTCTCCAAATCTTTTTGAGCAATAGAGCATATCAAAAATGTACAAAAAGGAACCAAAAGGCCTTTTGATCTGATCCTATCCAGCGATTTCTCAGTCTGAGGTCCTCAGCCTTGTTTCATTCTTTATCTTTGATAATGAAAGCATTGCAGAAATCTCATAAGGAAGCTCATTTCCTCTGTTTGTAACGCTGACCTTTTGTCACCACTCAGCGTTGTCATAACAGTTGTAATGAGAACGTTGGGACCTCAGTTACATAAATAGATTTTAGATTGGGATTGTTTCCCTTCGAAAATAGGAGGTTGAGAGGTAATGGAGGTATAGACAACAAGTCTGGACAGAGCAGGTATAGCAAAGCTGTTTCAATTAGTGAAAAGATCAGGAACAAGGGACCAAGGATTTAAAATAATTGGTTGAAGAAGCAAGGTTGATTAGAGGAAAAATGTTTCCAAGCCCGAAAGTGAGGCTGAGGCACGTTCAGTTGAAGCCTTCAAATGGGAATCTAAAAGAGCTCCAGGGAGAAGAGAGGGGGCAGCCAGACACAATGGGCCAAATGGACTGCTTTTTTTGGTGTAACCATTCTGTGACTGTGATAATGACAGTGTTTGAAGAAAATATGAAAATGAAATTCTCCTGGCAGGGGGGAGCTAGGATGACAGAACACAGGAGAGAAAAGGATAATGTAGGAGGGGGTCAATAGACAATAGACAATAGGTGCAGGAGTAGGCCATTCGGCCCGTCGAGCCAGCACTACCATTCATTATGATCATGGCTGATCAGCCACAATCAATATCCTATTCCTGCTTTATCCCCATAACGCTTGATTCCACTATCTTTAAGAGCTGTATCCATCTCTTTCTTGAAAGTATCCAAAGAGTTGGCCTCTACTGCCTTCTGGGGCAGAGCATTCCATATATCCACCACTCTCTGGGTGAAGAAGTTTTTCCTCAACTCTGTTCTAAATGGCCTACCCCTTAGTTTTAAACTGTGTCCTCCAGTTCTGGACTCACCCATCAGCGGAAACATGCTTCCTGCCTCCAGAGTGTCCAATCCCTTAATAATCTTATACGTCTCAATCAGGTCCCCTCTCATCCTTCTAAACTCAAGTGTATACAAGCCCAGTCGCTCCAATCTTTCAACATATGATAGTCCCGCTATTCCAGGTCATTGACAATAAGCAGCACCCTGGCTCCAATGAGAGTTTTCATGTCTGGGACTGCTTTTTGTTGGGATAAGAATATCAAGGAATTTGAAGCAAAGGCAGAAAAATTGGAATCAAGACGCTGATCAGTCTTAACCTAGCTAGATGACAGACCAGCTCAAGGGGTTGAATGGCTTATTTCTGTCCCTAAATTCCACCCTAAGTCACTATATTTAGGACTTTCCTGACACGACTAATCTGTAAGAGCTGCCTGGAAAAACAACTTCCAGTAGCTTCATACATGGTGAGTGTCACTTAAATTTCTGCTGGAGCCGACACAATTCTGAATTTAGTGTGTCTGTTTAATACGGGTCTTCAGTTTGCTGTTTTCCCACTGTATAAAATGACAAACTCCCAAGTTCCTTTCTCCATTAGCTGGTCTCAGCCTGACTGTTACAATTGGCCATCATTTCCCTCAGCCAAGGAGGAGAGAAATCAGCCAGGTTTTCAGTTGATGGTTGCGCAGTGACCTTTTTGGGAAGCGTTCAGACCTGGACATGAACTGAGAACAAAACACCTTTGTTCCATTTTTTGTTAGATAGTTAGCCATCTGGACACACATTCAAAAAGTGCTCACCTTCTCCATGTGTCTGTTGCATGTAAAACTGATTTAGGTGGGTGGAGAAAAGATACCTTTTTTTGGTAGTTGAAGAAGGAAACAAAATGCGAGAGGTTGAAAGCCAATTTAACTCTCTCCCTGCTGGTAGCAGAAGTCCAACTGTTAAACATAAGTTTTACTTACTCTTCTCATCTCATTGCCTCCTTTCTCCTCTGAACCTTAATCTGCTCTTTGCATCAGCTAAGTGGAACACATCTTAGGGGCCTGGTCTTCAATGTTAGAGAGGCTGTGGGTGGGATAGTCAAGTAAAAGATTCATTTTTTAAGTTTCTGTATTGGCCAGTGGGATCTCCCAGAGCCACCTATTCCCAACTCCCAAGCTTCCATCCGACTACTGGGAGAAATTCCCATAGATCTCTTGCTTTGGCCTCCAAATGCCTCCCACGTGTCACTCGGGTTCTAGCCAGGGCTCCAGAAAATCAAGGAAACAGAGACGCTGGTGTTAAGGCTGTCCTGCTGCAGGAAGGAGATTTTTTCCGGTGGGGGTCAGGAAGCAGGCGCAAAATCAGAGATAGGTCACTTTGGAGTGAGATAAGGAGGACTGTCTTCTCTCAGATGGTGCTGCATTTTTTGAATTGTCTATGCCTGTGGGCTGTGGAAGCCCAGTCCTTGAGCATGTTCAAAACAGAGATCAGTGGATTTCTAGATAATAAAGATACGGAGGGATGTGCGAACAGTGTGGGAAAGTGGCACTGAGGGTGAAGGCCAGCCATAGAAAAATGGGGGGAAGGCTGAAGACTAATGGGACACAGTCTAAGGTTAAGAGGTCAGTCATTTTGGACTGAGGTGAGGAGAACTATCTTCCCTCAGAGGGCTGTGTGTGCTTGTAATTTAGTACCTACGTCAGCTGAGGCTGCTCATTCTGTAAGACTGAGGTTGATGGATGGCTAGGCACTAACAGATGTAGAAATAGAGCAAGAAAATGGGGCTAATATGAAAGTTCAAGTATGGTGTTGAATATCAAAGGAAAATCAAGGAGGCATGGGGCTTACTGCTGCTCTTAAACCTTGTATCCTTATCTACTGAGACCTGCATACTCCTTCCCCCTCCCACTGCTCACACATTTAAAATGGGATCAGAGAATATATGAATAGGTAAAGAGGGATTGGTGGAAAACCATGTATGAACAACTGGTCATTCTACGCATTTTTCAGTGTGTGGCAATTTTCCTCATCTTCCTCTTCCTTGTTTCTATTGTAATTTAAGTACAGTCATATTTTTAATATTTTGCAGTCTTAAGGAAAGGACTCAGACTTGAAACATCAATTTCTGAGGTTTGGTTTTCATTTCTGGGTAAAGAACTCAATGTCGATAATATTGGAAGGCTTGCCCCAATGTCGTGTATGCCATTTTGGAATGTAATTGCTGGATAATTGTGTCAGAAGCAAGCTTGGTATCCAATCGGTGATGCTCAGCATCTCCAGGAGGTGAGAGCTGCCCTCACAGCCCAGATGGCAAATATAGATGGTAGCCATGATGAGGCTATTGTTACTTTACCAAAGAGTGTTCGCAGCACAGTGGGGAACTAGCAGCCACACTAAGTACAAATACGACCAATGAAAGGTACTGCAACTGATTTGGCGCAGAATCCCCAGGACCTGGAACTTCTGCAATTGCTAGGTGGGAACTGAAACCCCTATCCCCTGCCCCCAAAGCATTAGCCTAAATATTTGGCTTATTAATTTGGGATGGCAGGACCAATGTATAAGGAGGGGTTGAATCAGTTGACATTATATTCACTGGGATTGAGAAGAGTGAGGGGTGATCTCATAAACACCAATAAAATTCTAGATAGGGTAAATGCAGGGAAGATATTCCCAATGACAGGCAAGTCCAGAATCAGGGGCTACATATAAGGATGTGGGACAAACCTTCATTAATTTCAGCAGTACATCTTGTAGATGATACACACTGCTGCTACTGAGCGTCAGCGGTGGAGGGAGTGAATACTTGTGGATGTGGTCCCAGTCAGACGAGCTGCTTTGCCCTGGATGGTGTCAGGCTCCTAGAGTGTTGTTGGGGCTGCACACATCCAGGAAAGTGGGGAGCATTCCATCACATGCCTGGCCTGTGCCTTGTAGATGGTGGACGGGCTTTAGGGAGTCAGGAGGTGCATTACTCACAGCAAGATCCTAGCCTCCTGTAGTCACAATATTTATATGTCCACTCCAGTTCAAGTTTCTGGTCAATGGTAATCCCCAGGATGTTAGTAATAAGAGACTATAAATAGGCAGCAGCAGCCCTACCCAGAAGGGGTAGCTAATTAGATGCCCGTTTGCACTTTTGAATGGTAGCTCAACTGGGAGATGGTAGCAGTTATCAGCAAAGCACCGAGCCAAATCCTAGTATTGCTGCTGCATCGCAGTGATGGCAGGATTGGGTTAATGAGCACAGACGTTTGAACTGGAGGAATATCACAGGTTATGGAAAGCAGAGAGGAAATTGGAATTGAGGACAAGATCGAATCAGTTGTGATCTCATTGAATGGTGGACAATTCAGGAGGGAGGTTGTACCTCTAATACGAAAGAGCCTGTACACTTCTATTCAACAGGTTTAAACCAAACTGCCTCACACTTGGCTTCCTCTTGGATTTAGTCGTCAGGAATGCAGTACTTAGTCTTTGAACTCATTCCCATCTCCCCATCACATTGCTCTGATGTAATTACACAGCATTTTCCTTCTTCCCATTTCTTCCATAACTAGTGCCACATGTGGTGAAAAGCAGGCTGATTCGCAGACATTCAAATGTCTTTCTTTTTCTGCCCCTAAGGTTAAGCATTAGCTTGTGAGGAAGGTCAACCAGATTTTGTACATTCCTGTGTTGCAACTAGACTGATAGAATGAGAGGCCACTACCTTCTTACCTGATTAAATGCCCCGTCACGTGGGCTCCCATTACATTCCACACTAGCTGCGGTCTCATTAATGCTTTGCACAGTCCAGGCCTGATACTACAAATCTTGGAAGCATCCATTCCAGAGTTAGGTATGTTTAGGTTGCTTTTTCAGACCGCTTTATGACTTTGGCAGTGATAGCTCGCAGCAACTTGGGCCGACAGATCTTTAAAATGTTCTGCAATGATTCGAGTCAGGGCAATAATATTTTTAATTTGCAATTTCAGCAGCAAGTTGTACAGAAAGGAACTTGACCTCGCATTCCAGCACACATTGAAAAATGTTTACACTTTCTCTTTCCTGGTGTGGTTATTGTAGCAGTGGAGCAACATTACACTGCAGAGTGATGATCTATTTGTGTTAATGTCTCAAAATTAACTCCTTTCATTTCAAGGCATTTGCTTCTTGCGTTCTTGTCCTTACACCATTCTTCTATCTGCTGGTTCAACTGCAACAGTGAGTATTAGTTTGTCAAAAGAATGGCAGTCACCATGGTCCTACTGGCTGCTGCCTCATTAGAGAGAGAGGCTGATGGTGGTTTGACCTGAGGGCCACCCTGCCCCACGCGAGGGGAGAGGTTGAGAAGGAAACTCCTTCATGGTAACCCTCAGCCAGTGCAGGAATTCAACCCACGCTGTTGGTGTCACTGTGCAAACCAGCCACCCAGCCAACTGAGTCTGTTGGTGTGAGGCTGGAAAAGCACAGCAGGGCAGACAGCATCAGAGAAGTGGAAGAAATCAACGTTGACAAAGGGTTTCAGCCCGAAACATCGGCCCTCCTGCTCCTCTGATGCTGTCTGACCTGCTGTGCTTTCCCAGACTCATAACTATCGACACCGGCTTCCAGCATCTGCAGTCCTTATTTGGCCAGCTGAGCTAACTAACTCTCTAGTTGGTCAGCATTATGGGTGGGTTGCTACAGTCCCATTCTCACAATAGTGAGTTTAACCTGAGGGTCACCACACCTCAGACAAGAGGGGAGTTAGAGAAGGCAGAACCTTCATGGTAACCTCATTGAACCCACACATGTCACCTGATTAAATGCCCCGACACATTGTAAATCAGTCATCCAGCTAATACAGCTCACCAAAGCTAATGAAGTACAATCCCTAGGATTGCATGCCGTGCATATTCAAGGACTCTCAAACCTTTCATCCCGCAAACTGCTAACCTTACCTTCTATCTGGTTCCTACTCTAACCCTGGAGGACTTCACCACCTCTGTCACTTACATATCATCACTAACTGCTTTCCCATCCATTGTCATCACTCTCTATGCTTGCCTTCATCTGAAATACAGCCCCATCCCCAGACTGACATCTAAACAGCCCCCTGACTGACTTAGCTGTAATCCTCAAACTGCTTGTACTTGTCCTACAGGGACTGACTATGGTCAAAATCCTGAACTGGAACAGGGTAAGTCCCTCACCTGACTGCAGCAGTACCCTTGACTGTACAGCTTAGATCGAATTCACTGGTTGTGGGATCACAAAACCCAGTTCAAGTGCATGCTGTTTCCACAGTTTGGTACACAAATAGCCCTGTTTTGTAGCTTCACCAGGTTAACACCTCATTTGTAAGTATGCCTGGTGCCACTCCTGCCATGCCCTCCTGCACTCCCCATTGAACCAGAGTTGATCTCCTCGCTAAGTGGTAATGTTTCAATGGGGGATATGTCGGGCCATGAGGTTACAGATTTTTTTAAACTTTTTTTTTCTGATGCTGCTGGTGGTGGCCTACAGCACCTCATGGATGTCCAGTCTCGAGTTGCTAGATCTGTTCAAAGCCCATCGCATTTAGCATGGTAATAGACGGTACGTTATGATGGATAGTGTCTTCAATGTGAAGTCAGGACTTCATCTCCGAAAGGACTGTGCAATAATCACTCTGACTAATCCTAATACGGACAATGCATCGGCAACACGTAGATTGGTGAGGGCCAGGTAAATTTCTCCCTCTGAGTATTTCCCTCATCGCCTGCCCTAAACTCTGTCTGGTAGATATTATCCTTCAGAACTCGACCAACTCAATCAGTAATAATGCTACCAAACCCACTTTTGTCAGTAGACTTCGAAATCCCCTACCCAGAGTACATTCTGCGTCCTTGCTATCCTCAGTGCTTCCTGTAAGTGTTTTGCAACATAAAGGGGTACTGATTCATCTGCTGAGGGAGGATGAAGCATGGTAACCAGCAGGAGGTTTCTTCATCCATGTTTGGCCTGATATCATAAGACTTTATGAGGTCCGCACGCAATCTTGAGGTCTCCCAGGGTAACTCCTTCCTGACTGTATGCCACAGTGCAGCTACCTCTGCCAGGTCTGGTCTGCCAGCAGAATAGAATATATCCAGGGATGGCGATGGTGGTATCTGGGACATTGTCTGCAATATATGATTCCATGAGCATAACTATGTCAAGCTTTTGACTAGTCTGTGATTCAGCCCTCTTGTTTTTGGCATGAGGCCCAAAATTGTTTGAGAGGAATTTGTAGGGTCAACAGGGCTGTGTTTGCCATCATCTCTTTCTTGTGCTAGGTGGGTTGATAGACCCAGAATGATAGAATCCTTACAGTCTGGAGCAAGCCATTCGGTCCATTAAGTCCTCACTGGCCCTCCAAAGGCCATCTCACTCAGTCTCATCACTGTGTCCAAGTAAAGATGTTTCCCTTGAATTCCTTACTGAATTTATTACTGACTATCTTATACTTACGGCCCCCAGTTTTTAAGTCACCCAAAAGTATAAGTTTTAGGGTGGGGGTGCACAGGGTGGTGGAGGGAGTTTTAACTCACTCAAAACTCACTCACATGCTTAGAGTTAAAATTATCAGGCCCCTACTTTCTGTGCTTGCCCATTGTAAATGCTCCCTAATTTTGACAATCACTATCAGGTCAACTTGTAGTCTTCTGTTTTCTCAGTCAAAAACTGTGTTCTATCCCGTTCATATATGTCCCATTCCTTCTTTTTACATTTTTCCATTGCTTTGACATCCTTTGAATCATACAAAGAAGTAAACTGGGCTCAATATTCTAAATATGCACTAACCAAAATTATGTCTACCTTTATCAAACCTTATCTGCTCTTGAATTCTTTGTTCTTGAGACATCGTGTGGTCATAAACAGCCATAAATATCAATGCAAATCTTTCTTCTTTCTTTCTTTCACTCTCGAAATGAACCCATGTGCCTGGTTTGCAATTATTATCCTAATTTTAAATAGAGATAAATTAAAAATTAATATTGCGTTGTACATTTCATTCTTAGACAGCTCCATCGGATAACATACCAGACTGGCAAAAGAGTTAGCAAAATTAACTTGGGCTCTGAGCCCATGAACCCCACAGCAAAATAAGGTTTGAATTAGTTTCTCCAGTTCAGCACTTGAGTTGGCGATTGGTACTGACACACTTGTGCTATTCATTTCAATAATACACTTCTCCATCCTCTCACTTCCCAAGGAAAAGTCCTATGAAGGGGGAGAGAAAGAAAAGATATTGTTAGACAGATGCGAACTCAACTGAAAGACAAATGAAAGAGTTATCAAAAATAAGTCAGAATCAGCACTAAATTAACAACTGACTTAACTCTCAAAGAAAAGAGCAATTATACAAGAATAATTAACTCCCAATGTCATAAAGTCTATCTTCCGGTCACTTACAATACATGTTTATGAATGTGGTTGGTGATCATTAGGGTTTAAAGTGCACCTCCTTCATAAGGCACCTACTAGTGACATTGCCCAACTAAATGATATGTTTTGAAAGATAAGGCAGAGAGCCCCCATTCTCTTTATCATGCTTTGTGTATTTTGCAGTGGCACTTATGTGGAGGAACAGCACAGGTTTCCTGCTGTACTAACACAGCTTGGTGCATTTCCACCAAATTTTTGTATCCCATCCTCAATCCCAGCAACCCCCTGTCCTCCCCCTCCCCCTTCCCCCTATCCCTGACCAATGCACCATCATGAGTGTAGAAAATCCTCCTTAGACTATCACTAATATTCAGTGTTGACATTTTACAATGAGAAGGTTTATTGCAAGGGCCTGGTCAGTTACCTCAGATGGCTAGAGTGTGATGCAGAACATCAACAACATTGGTTCAATACTAGCTGAGGCCTAGCCTCCTTGCTTTGTCGACATCCCGTGAATAAAGAATAATGAAAAAGCCAATATTGATATCATGGCATAAGTCATGATTAGCAGCCTTTGGACAGCAAGAGTGCTATTGGAAGAGACAGCAGGATTATTGCAGTGCAGTTCTTATGTTTTTGTAATGTAAACATGCAGGTTTGGCTTAAGCACTATCACTATCATGATAGCCTGCAGTTATGGTATTGTGGAACACTGACATCTTGACTCCAATGCTCAGTGTAGAAGTCAGTAAGTTATATACTGCATCACAGTTTCCACCAGCATTAAAGCAAATTTGTCACTAATCGTTGAAAGGGTACAATAGCTAAATTAGACTCTAACAACTCTTGTTACAGTTAAATGTGATGACATAGAAACAGAAATTACACAATTAGAGCATCAATTGCACATGATAGGCAGCAATATTCTATTGCTGTCAATAATGATTGTTCTGCAATTACTGTACTAATGTTAACAAAGCTCACTTATTCAAGGCAGAGAGGTATTTCAATAATTCAACCTGGATGCTTTGTTCGTATTGCTAGGCACTTTTTGAAATCTCTCTGAAGAAAGTTGCTTTGAAGTGTCAAAGGGTAGAGAATTAAAGCCGGAGATTTAAACAGCACGGCCCTTTCTTGCAAGCAGCCTGGTAATGGAATTTGATAAAACATGATCCTGACAGAGTTTTCCTATGCAGTCATTAAGCCCTAAACTGACCTAAAGAAAACAGTTTTACTGTGCTATTGGATATGCCAGTGGCACACTGGAATTAATAAACGTCAAATAGATTGTAATAGTTATACAAAAATACTTACCTGAGCAACTAAACTTGAGAGAATGTTTTCATTAAGTGCTTATCTCACTTAGACGTTGATCCAATGCAGATAAAAAGGATTGAACTTCAAAACTAAAATACTTGTCGCAAAGACTGCAGGTTTCCACTCAGACTTTATAAGGTATAGCCATTCCACATTCAACTGTGCAAAGGTATAACCACTTCAAATCACATTCTCATCCACCATCTCCAGCAAAGGTAATGTTATAACAATGAAGGTCAGAAAAAACTAGATGATTTATCACTTTTCCAGCCCAAGGACATTGAACCAGATTGTATGCCATACTGTGTGTTCTATTTGCTTCCTGGCTAAGCTTAGCTAACACATTATAGATCAGCGATCAAAACTGGACTTTCTTACAGATTTGTAGAATTTTACAACATGCAAAGAAGCCCTTTGTCCCCTTGTGCCTGCAAAGGTTCTCAAGCACCTTTCTACTCTAATCCCAATTTGCAGCACTTGGCCTGTAACTTTGTATGCCATGGTGTTTTAAGCAGTCATCTAAATATTTTTTAAAAAAGGTGTGAGGCTTACAATCCATCTAGAGGCCAAGAACATTTAAAAAGAGATATGAATTTTGCAGTGGCATTGGAAAGAATTGCACAGCAAGACTTTGTGTCTTAAGATTTTTACTGTAAGAAACATACTGAAATCAACATGATTTCAACAATAAGTATTAATTAATAGGCAAAAAATGTACTATACTACAGAAAATATTTATCCTCATTAAATAATTAACACCACCAAAACTGTTTCATAACCCAATATGTTATGTCATGTTTTCAACAGATTTGTAGCCTTGTATTTTCAAGTCCAAATCCCTTCCAACTTCTGTAGCATTACAGCTCCCTGTAATGTGTAGAAGACTCCTTTCAAAAGTAGCTTTACTCAGTCTTCCAGCACTTGTAAGCTGCAAGACACCCTCTGGCATTTCTTGGTTCTTAAATTGCCGCAAGATGCATCTCATCAAACAGAGAACCATTTCCCACCTGCTTGAGACTAACACAACAACCTTTTCCCCTTTAATTCGCACAATGCCTCTCTCATTCTCTCTCGATCTTCAGGAACTCTGACTGAGAATCCATGCGCAGCAAGACCTACTTTGGTAATGGAAACTCATACTTAAGATTCTGTGGGGTTCAACCTCAGGCCCCATAGCAACCAAATATATTTAACTGAAATTGAAAGAGACGTTTAATACATAACTGCCTTATAAAGTCTCACATCCGCAACACTCACCAGCGCCACAGCATCTTGAAAGCTGAGGCATGAATTAACAGATCCGAGGTTTGGAATCTGTGCAGCAGAATGGCCACAGTTTAACTAGCTAAAGATAATCTGGCAACCAGAACAGAAGATGTTTACACTTTCCAATATCTGTCCTGCCAGTACAATAGAATAGGAAATGACCTACTGGAATGGGACAACTAACAATCTCAATTGACAGGTTCCATTAGGTAATCAGACGATTCCTGCAGTGTTGGAGACCCATTCCAAGTATTTGGTTCATGAGCCTGGCATGAAGGTTTGTCTCCCTTCTAAACTTCTATTTACAGATGTTTCAATCTTGAAGACAGTACCAAACGGACAATTTACCTTCCTCAAGAAGAAGCATAATCGCTCGATAAAAGCTCTTATTAGAATAGTTAAAGTTCCCAAACATAGCACTACAAGATATTCAGAGCAGAAACAGGCTATCAAAGTCTTTTCTGCTGATCTGATAATCCTCAACTCCATTTGTCCCCATAATCCTTGATTCCCTAAATAATTATAAATCTGTCTATTTGGGCCTTGAATATAATTAATGATCCAGACTTGATAGCCTTCTGTGGTGAAGGATTCCACAAATTCACTACCCTCTGAAAGAAGGAAGTCATCCTCATCCCTGTGTGAAATGTGCAACCTCTTATTCTGACTCTCCCTCATAACGACAGGAATGTAAAAGCCCACGGTTTGGAAGTAAACAGAGTTCAGTCATGCAGTTACCAAAACCTTTACTGGACGCCAAGAGGCAGTTAATGTGCTTAATTGGGTAAGTGAGTGTAATTCATATAAAGAGAAAACTCTGATTACTCAACAGTAAACCATTACTCTCACAGTCTAATGGATATATGGAATAGACTCTGAAGGTCAAATGGTTTATGACACCCCCCATAAAACAACTGGATTGATTTGTTTAAGACAACAACTGAAGTTCATAAGATTAGTTAAAGAATGAAAGAATCAAATACTGTGTGGATCCTAATTCTGATGACTGTTAGAAATGTCACACCAAGGTGATTACATAGCGTAAGATGCTGTGTGATATAATGTATCAGTCACATTTTGTGGAAGAAATGCCTCTCAGTTGGACTGATTTGGCAATTAATGACACCACCAAGTCACCAAATTCTGTCCACACAGGAACAGGGAGCCCCTTCAGACTGGCCATTCAATCAGCTCTTGGCAGCAGTGAGGGTCACAAAGAGGGAATGTAACCTGCCCCAAGGAATGCTGGACTCAGCCGTGGCTCCGTCTGGAATGTCATAACCTTCACGTTTGTTTTCTGTTCTGTGAATTACACTGCTGAATTGGCCACTAACAGACACGTCCTTTTGAGCGTAATTGTAAAGTGCCTGCAATCAATCCAGTGCTCAGCCTTCAGACAAAAGGAAGAGCTATCACATCAAGGTTCTCTGAACTGTAACCCAAGTCAGATATCTGCTGACTCTACTTTATTCATTCTGCGCAATGATCCACAATATAGTTCCAACATTTGTGGCTTTGCTCTTTCAGAGTTACAATTGACACACACATTAATTGGGGCAAGTGCTGGAAATTGGGATAAGCCTGCTTTTAGGGAAATGTGGAGCTTGCACATTCTCCCCGTGTGTCTGCGTGGGTTTCCTCCAAATGCTCCGGTTTCCTCCCACAGCCCAAAGATGTTCAGGTTAGGTAGATTGGCCATGCTAAATTGTCCACATTACCCAGGGATGTGTGGGTTTGGTAGATTTACCGAAGTAAATGTAGGATAACAGGGATAGAGTGAAGCGGGTGGCTAGATATGAGTAGAATGCTCTTCGGAGGGTTGTTGCGGACTTGGTGGGCCAAATGGCCTTTTTTTACACAGTCAGGATTCTGTGATTCTATTCAGTGATTCTACTTGCCCATGATGGAGTCACCCAGTTCCCCGTTCTGACTGAGCTGTCAGCATCTAGTTTCTATCCGACAAAAGGTAGAATAAGAGAGTCTAAATTAATGAGGTAACATTGATTGCTGAGGGTAATAATGAGTGATAATCTCTGTTAATTGACATCCTGTTACTTATTAGCAGGAATCTGGTCTTGACATCTGAGACCCGATTGGAAAATGTGACTGTTGATCCCAATGTTAGGAAAGACTTTACACAACTTCTCACCCCATTGTCCCGAATTTCTTGTCATAGCCCCCATTGTTTTTTTCAAAATGCATTCAGGGGACGTGGGTGTCACTAGCTGGGCCAGCATGTATTCCCCATCCACAGATGTCTTTGAAGGTGATGGAGAGCTGCCTGTTATGGGATGTAGGAGTATCTGCACTGCCACTTGGGAGGGCTGCTACCATGATTTTGACCCTGTAACACTGAAGAAACATTGTTGGCTGAGAGACTGAAAGAGAATGTAGAAGGATTGGCTGGGATTTTCACTGATCCATGAACAATGAAGAAATTTCCCCTGACGTTTGGACAGACAATAGGGGCTACATTGGGAAGTTTTCTTTGTTTTGATGGTATTCAGTCATTACTGTATGAATCAATGTAAGTGAGAAAGCAAAGCTAGAAGTGCTGGAAATACATTGAGCGTCAGTGAGCAGAAAAGAAAAATAGATTTCTCAAAACTGTAATGAACTATTGTGCCTGTGTGTGTGTGTGTGTGTGTGTGTGTGTGTGATTTCTGTACTAAAAAACAAAACTAGAATTGTTAAAATTATGAGGGATAGTAGGAACTGCCGATGCTGGAGTCTGAGATAACAAGAGGTAGAGCTGGATGAACACAGCAGACCAGGCAGCATCAGAGGAACAGCAAAACTGACATTTCGGATCTGGACGCTTCTTCAGAAAATGAAGAAAGGTCCTGACCTGAAACGTCAGCTTTCCTGCACCTCTGATGCTGCCTGGCCTCCTGTGTTCATCCAGTTCCACACCTTGGTAAAATTATGTTTGGGGCATAATGAAATACTGATATTTTGGGTGTGTAAGATGCTGTGTGAAGTCCATATTAGTATGAAATGAAGGCATTGCTCCCACAGATTCTAGCCTGAATGTGTAGATGTCTTTACTCGCTCAGCCCTCTCCAATTCCCCAAGGAACTAACTGTTCATTGTCAACTCAGATTAGTAACCTCCATTGTGACAGCCAATGTCTGTATATCACTGCTTAAATATAGAGAAGGCCCGTTGATGAATTTGACACAGACCTCATGAAGACATGGTCTGATGCATAGAGCAATCACAGTTTGTTAACGCCTTCCAGTGTCAGCATCAAGTGTTCATGGGTCAGTATTCTGCCTCAGCAATGTGTTTGCAACAATACCAAACTTGGATGAGTTCCTAATGAACTAGAGTATCCACTTTCCACACTGAATGATATGAACTCTGCATCCACACTCATACCCCGTAGTGATTGTGATGCGGTCAGCCAGATGGCCCTCATAGAATAGGGCGGCACGGTGGCTCAGTGGTTAGCACTGCAGCCTCACAGCACCAGGGACCCGGGTTCAATTCCCGCCTTGGGTAACTGCCTGTGTGGAGTTTGCACATTCTCCCTGTGTCTGCGTGGGTTTCCTCCGGGTGCTCCGGTTTCCTCCCACAGTCCAAAGATGTGCAGCCTAGGTGGATCGGCCATGCTAAATTTCCCTTAGTGTTCAGGGGTGTGTGGGTTATAGGGGGTCTGGGTGGGATGCTCCAAGGGGCGGTGTGGACTTGTTGGGCTGAAGGGCCTGTTCCACACTGTAGGGAATCTAATATGAGTTCCTTGATTGGGGCTGTGAAGCTGGTCCAATTGGGAAGTCCTGGCTGACAGATATAAAACAGGAATGTCAGAGGCTGTAGCACTCTGAGGGCTAACTCTGAAGAAGCAGCAGCAGAGTCAAGAACTCTCCATGTGTAAGTAATTTGGTAACAGGCTATTGGCCCCTGTGGAGATATTTCAGTGGCGACAGGGGTAAAGCACATCCCTGGATGCTGACATAGCTGCACTGGTGGGGCAGTGCCCAGAGTGCCAATGAGAACAAGAATTACTGGCTGCAGCTCGCCTCCATCCATCGGTATGGCCGGGTAATCCCTGGACTCGGTTGCATGTCGACTAACCGGGTCCTTTCAAGGGCTTAATGTTCTTAGTTACTGTAGACGCCTACTCCAAGTGGTTAGATGTACATTGGGTCCATTCATCAAACACAGGGACGACAATAGGAAAACTGCACATCTTTTTCAATACACAGAGTTCCGGAAGTGTTGGTCATAGAAAATGGACCATTGTTTACCAGGATGGAATTTGGGTGTTTCTGAAAGTCGAATAGGATAAGACATACAAGGATAGCTCCATACCATCCATCAGCAACAGCCTGGCAAAAGGAGATATACAAACTTTGAAGGCTGGCCCGAAGAAACAGCCTAGATACCAGGCTGTCATGGTTCTTACTTGATTGTAGGACCACCCCACATGCAACTACAAGGAAAACACCAGCGAAGTTGCTAATGGGTAGAACACTACTCACCAGTTTAAGTCTGATCTTCCTGAACCTGGGAAGGGGCAGGGTGAAATGGCATCAGGAATGCCAATGCCAAACTGAAGACTCTACCAATGGAGAGATACAGAGATACAGGGGTGAAGTTTGGTGCCAAAATCACAGAAGTGGCCTTGTATGTGTAAGATTAGATTCCCTACAGAGTGGAAACAGGCCCTTCGGCCCAACAAGTCCACACCGCCCCTTGGGGCATCCGACCCAGACCCATCCCCCGTAACCCGCACACCCCTGAACACTACGGGCAATTTAGCATGGCCGATTCACCTAGCCTGCACTTCTTTAGACTGTGGGAGGAAACTGGGGCACCCAGAGGAAACCTGCGCAGACACAGGGAGAATGTGCAAACTCCACACAGACAGTCATCCGAGGCTGGAGTCAAATCCGGGTCCCTGGTGCTGTGAGGCTGCAGTGCTAACCACTGAGCCACTGTGCCACCCCATAAGAGACATGGTCAACATGAGGTCAGGTCCAGTGTCATATAAAGTTCAGGTAGGTACGATGGTTCTGAACAATCATATGAAATCCGTGAATTCACTAATAGGGTGGGAGCATCTTGCCCTGCATCTCTGGACTGTCAGAAAGGCTCAGAACCTATGGGTTCTCTCTGCCCATCAAGCAGGAGTCAGAGATGGACATGACGGATGTAGCCGCCTTGATGCCTTTGCAACCAGAAGGAGAGGATGAAATTCTAACGAGGTGCGCCTGGCACCAGAGGCAAGTTTCCATGCGTTGCACACTTCCTGCACTGGGTGCTGAGTCAGAGGAACCTGACCCAGTGCTAAAACAGCCCAGAAGGCTCTCCAAGTAAAAGGGTCAACCTATGTCCTCAGCCTCAGAGCTCTATTCATTATAACAAGATCAGCCAGAAGGACCTCATGTGAGTTCCCTGACTGGGGCTGTTAATCTGATCTGATCAGGGAACCCTGGCTGACAGATTAAAAAGAGGAATGGCAGAGGGTATGGCACTCTGAGAGCTGACTCTGAAGAGGCAGTATTAGAGTCAAGAACTCTCCATGTGTAAGTAAAGGGTGACTAGGTGAAGGGATACCAGCCTCTGTGGAGATATTTCAGTGCCTTACAGCCAACAATAAATGGGACTATTTATTATCCAGTCAAGCTAGGACTTAAACCCATCTTTCACCAATAGAGGCAATTAAAAACCAAGAAATATGAAGAATCTTAACCCCGTGGAGGTCCAAAATGAAACATCAACTCAATTTCTTTTGACATAAATGCCGCCAGACAAGACGAGGTTCTCCAGCATTTTCTGTTTAAATTTCAGATGCCCAAGGCTTGCCTGATGCAATATTCTATGTACAAAAGGAACTCAAACACTTTTATTCATGTGATTGCGGTGGAGCTCTCCATAAATATACAACTGCGGGCTTGCAACAGTTGGAGGACAGATGTTGCAATCTTTAAGCACAGAGGACTCACGCAGCTCCCATCGCTGATTCAGAAGTTTGGAAGTTCAGCCTCCCATTCCAGAGAACTGAGCCTGAAAGCATCTGTAAACAACTGAGTGTGATTCCAAAGGAGTGCTTGCTGTGGGAGATGCCCTATTTCAGATAAGGCCTTGAACACTCTGCTCAAGTGGATGTAAACAGTCCCATGGCATTATTCTGAAGAACAGCAGGTTAGTTATTTGCAGTGCAACATGACCAATATGAGGTTTGTAAGCAACATCACAACATTGATGAAAATAAAAAAAGACTGGTCTTTGTCACATTCATACTTACAAATGCTTACTGTGCATAACTTGGCTTCTATGTTCTCTACATTACAACAGTGACCTCTTCATTGACTCTAAAGCATGTGGGCTTCCCAGAGATTGTGTTTTTCGCAATCAGAGAATCATACAGTACAAAAGAGGATCTTTGGCCCATCGAGTTTACACCAACAAAAATCTATTCTAAATCTACGCTAGCCCTACAAGTCTTTCTTTATCCCTAAAAAAACCACTCAGAGGGCAGAATTGCAACAATACCAAATCTCAATGGGAATTTGTAATACATGAGAAGAGACTGCTGTTTGGTTCGCAAGTCAACACTGATTGGTAGACACACATAAATGACAGACTGATGTTGGCTATGAATCTTTTGCAATTGCATACTGGCCATGGTGAATTTATCCAACACAGATGCCTATAATGAGGTGCTCCTGATAATATGCAGATAATATGACATATATAATCTTTTAGAGATTGCAAAGGGAAAGAACATGCCTACACATTGTGTCTTTTACAACTCTCCCCATGTAAATGCCTTGATGAATCAGAGACAAATTTCCTAAATGGAATTTAAATAACAGTTTGGTTGCTAACTGTTTCCTGGTACATCTTCCATGGCAACAACTTTACCAACCAGCATTGATCTGTCAAACAAACAGCACTGTCTTCTCATGCATTATGAAGTCCCTTTGAGATTTGGTGTTCTTGCAATTCTATCCTGATGAGTACAAGACAAAATATTTTGACAGCATGACTGTTTTTCAGCAAGTTATGTATCACCAAGTGACTGCTTCGAATAAATCTTCTTTAAAACTTCCAGCTGTAAGCATGATTTGTTATTACTGAATATTAGCATGGTATAGTTACAGCCAAAGATCTGCATACATTTTAAATGGAAAATCAGAGTTTTACTTGCAATGAAACATGACAACACCATTCCAAAAGCATTGCCAGGACCAGCATGTTTGAAATTAACCAGCCGATGAGTGAATGACTGCTGAGTTCAGCAGGATTTGTTGAAGCCAGGATCCAAACCTCACTCAGTAAGTTTTACCAACAATCCTTCGGATCCACATCTCCCAAAAGAAATCGACAAAAAAAATTGAGCCTGAAATATAGAATCATGTTGTTTTCCCCCTAAAATTCAGAGAACAGTGGCAATATGTGCTCAATTCTTTAAGTTGTTAATATAATTGAGGATGCAGAATATCATTGCAATTGGACAGAGATCTGAACAGTTATTTGGGGAGGAATACAGTCCATTTTTGTTTAAGAAAGGAAGGAAGGAAAATGCGGAGGTCATATAAGGTCAGTTTAATTATGCTGTGAAAGCTCTGGAAAATTTTCCCTGTTACATGCAAAGAATAGTACCTTGCCTTGGTACAACTTGTATTCCCAATTACCTGCATGCAATAGTCAAACCATGTCCGTGTCCCAATGCCGACCAAGCACTGTATTGTCTGAGGTGGTATCGTTCAGTTAGCTCCCAACCCACAACCACTTGAGTACTGAAAAGGTTTCAGTGGAAGGGGAGCATGGGTTCACTCAGTGTTCACGCAGGCTGATATTCCTTCCTCAAGCAAAAAAATGCCAGAAACACAGCAGTCAGTTATTTATCTCTCTTGATGTTTACAGAATGTTGTTTGGATCACATTGGCAGCCGCCTTTGCTTGCTTAACAACAGTGACCACACTTCAAAACATAACTAATTTGAATGTGAAGTGTTTCCAGCTGTAAGGAGGAAATGATAAGGTGCTACGTAAATGCCTGTTCTTTTTCATGCCATCAACTGCAAGCAATTTGCATTGACTGCACACACTACATGCTCCCCTTTCTAAGCAAATAAAAGGCATTTTGCACAAAGGCACCATGTCCCATCTGTATTTTGGCCTTTGTACACTCAGTAATAATATAGCCCCCAGACTATTTATATAGAAATGTTAAGTGCATTTGGAAGGCTTTTATCACTTGGAGGACCTCTGGAATATTATTGTTATTTAAAGAAACACTCTGAAATGGTGGGGATAATTTGAGCTTCCGAGAATGAGTGAGCTGGGGACAAATGAGATGCTGCAACTTATAAAAGTTTCCAAACCACACCACAGTCTCCCTCCAACCCACATGCTTCCGATTTCTTTTTCTTCATTTGCAGCATGTTGGCATTGCTGGATGGGCTGACGGATTGAACACAGTTCTACGGGCTGGTTACACTGGAGCTGCAGCACTGACAACGGCCCACCCATGGGTCTGAAGCGATGTGGACCCTGCACCATCCCCCCCTCCCCAAGCAACCGACTGATTGTATCTAAGCCGTGTCCTGACTGCTGCTGGAGGCTGCCATTGACTTATTGTGCCAGGGCCCCCTGGTGTTTCCCTTGTCCTGGCTGAAAGCTTCACCCCTTTGACTTGAGACATGGCCATTTGATTGAAACATATGCAATGCGTTTGCTGCAGAATCCGCTGGCAATGGCGCAGCTCTGAGATTGACACCATGCTGTCATGTGTTCCCACCCTTCCCTTGATTGCTCACTGCCGACAACTGTGACAAACCGCCCGGCTTTGAGTCTGCACTAATGGCAAAGCAAGACAGAAGTACTGTGAGTGTTTAAGCTCTGGCTGTCGAAGCAAAGGACAAAAAAGCAAGGCAGGGAAAGGCTGAGATGCAGTGCACATCCAAGTCAGCGCAAAGTGAGTGAACACTAAGGTCATGAGCGAGGATCACTGAGGTACTCCCTCTTTGAATCCAATGAGCTGACTGCCTGTCCCTCTGCACAAAGTGGCCTGGCAGCAGTATTCCAAAGAAAGGTGCTGGTACATTCCAGAGTGCAGCTTTGACGTGCGGAAGCGTGTTGTAAGAGGGTCAGAGATGTGCCTCGAGGATCCTCTGACTCTAGTATGTGTCGGATGCCAACATGTCCCGAGATGGTGGTTGGGACTGTGGATGGTCACTGCCCTCAGGGCATGCCTGCTAATGTTGCTGCCTGCTGACCAAGACTTAGACCTGATGCAGCAGTGGTAAGCTGGCTTCAGCAGGTATCTGCTCTGAATTAGAGGAAAGATGGGAAAGTAGAGACCACAATAAGATCAGGGATAATGTGACTGCAGATGCTGGAGAATCCAAGATAACAAAATGTGAAGCTGGATGAACACAGCAGGCCAAGCAGCATCTCAGGAGCACAAAAGCTGATGTTTCAGGCCTAGACCCTTCATCAGACCTTTTGTGCTCCTGAGATGCTGCTTGGCCTGCTGTGTTCATCCAGCTTCACACTTGTTACCACAATAAGATCAGTCATGATTGTACTGAATGGCAGATCAGGCAGGAGGCAGCGAATGACCTCCTCTTGCTTTCAATTTATAGGTTTATGTATTTGCACAATCAGTAAAAGATTTCAGGATTTGGTGGAATGCCCTAAATAGAAGGGAGCAAGCGGAGTTTAACACATGAGGTTATTGATTTTAAAGCTCTGCTTGTTGGCCAGGAGGGAAAGAAACCCTTTCCTCCATGTCCAGCAAAGCTTATTCCTTCACAAACTCCACAATCATTGACAATCCTCCACGATCACTGACACTGCAGCCTTCCAATCTCCAACTCCCTGATCCCACTCCCCTCTCTCACAACATTCCTATCTTCTCCAAATTATCCCGCCCTGAATCTCCTCTGCATTTCCTAAAATCCCCAGGCCCTCATGATTGCAACATCCACCTTCACAATCTTGACATCTGAGCAACCCACCATCAGAAATGAATGGTGCAAATTTAAACTCCCTATGACTGTGCCCATGCCCCACCTCACCCCAGCGATGTGCCCCTCTCCTGTTAGTGATCTCTCACCCACTCCTTCCCTTGCTTCCCTTCCTCAGCAGTGGCCTTGCCACAAGCTTTCCTGCCTGGCGGTCAGCCATGCCTGTCAATCGGACTGACTATCGAGCAGGAAACCTGCTGAACAAATGTAAAGGAGATCCTGTTGTTAATGTTGGCAGGATGCCCTGAATCTAATTCTTCCTCCTCCCCCATGTCCATGGCTGACCTTGTCCATTATAATGAACAGCTCTCTTCCCCACACCTATCTTTCCCAATTCACTGATGAAAACCTTCATAAAGACTGCATCCAACAACCTTTTCCCCACCCCCACCCTTCCCAAACGATCTACACTTTGCAGAAACATCAACACCTTCAGAATCCCCTGCAAAACTACCATCTGGGTAAAGTTATTAAGTTTACAACTGTGGCACTTGGCTGGACCAGTTCTGAAAGTTGTGCCCAATCTTGTAGTCCGCATCATTGCATCAGAGCTTTCATGGTAAATTCGCACGACAATAGAGCACATACGAAGGCACTTTGAATCATACTGTATGTGTTGGGAATTTGGTCGATCGTTCTAATTAGTTCCATTCCTATACTCTAGCCCTAGGGAAATCATCTTTATTCAACTTCCTCAACAGTTTCAAATGCTTACACACAGCTCATTCCTGACATGTAAAGCAAGATAACAAGGTGTGGAGCTGGATGAACACAGCAGCCAAGCAGCATCTTAGGAGCAGGGAAGCTGACGGTTTGGGCCTAGACCCTTCTAGGCCAGAAACGTCAGCTTTCCTGCTCCTAAGATGCTGCTTGGCCTGCTGTGTTCATCCAGCTCCACACCTTTTTATCTCGGATTCTCCAGCATCTGCAGTTCCTACTATCTCTGATGTAAAGCAAGATTGCCCGTTGTCGCATCTGCATCTTTTGCCAATCCCTGTACATTAGTGTCCTATTTACCAATTCTTCAACACGGGTTCAGTTTCTTGTGGCAAAGTGTTAGCATTCCTACCTCAGTGCCAATAACATCTCTGATTAGAAAATATTGTAAAATGACTTTCTCGAGACCTTGGGAAACATCTTAACTGTAACCATCTTTGGCTGCTTCATTAATGACCTTTTCTGCATTATAAGATCAGAAGTGGGGGGGGGGAATGTGTCCATGTGCAGTAAGTCTTGAACAATATATAGACTTGGACTGATAAGTGTTATTTGTGCCACACAATGCCAGGCAGTTACTATCTCCAACATGAGACAATACAACTGTCACCCATGCACTCTGATGTTCAATGCCATTACCATTATGAAGAGATATGTGAAGAGAAAAAGATTAGCAAAGCCTAATAGAGGTCTGTTACAGTCAGAAGCTGAGAAAATTGTAATCCGAAACAAGGAATGGCAGAAGAATCGAATTCTTGCTTTGATCCTGTCTACATGAACCTGGGCACAAATAATCTCCCAGAAATGTTAGGGAGCCAGGAATCTGGCAAGTGGACAGAATCAAAGGCAATTGGTATTAGTAAGAAAATGGTGCTGGGGAAATTAATGGGTTAAAGGCTGCCAAATGCCTAAAAATGTACTTCCTAGTGTACCCGAGGAAGTGGCCCTGGAAATATTGGATGCATTGGTGGCATCTTCCAAAATTCCATACACCCTGGAGCTGTTCCTACAGATTGGATGATGGCAAATGTAACCCTGCTGTTTAAAAAGGGATGGAAAGAAAAAAGAACAGGGAATTACAGACCAGGGAGTGTAACATCTGTAGTGGGGAAAATGCTAGATATGAAAAAAGAGCATTTCATCAAAGCATTCCCAGGATTGGATCAAGCCGGTATGGGTCTGTGAAAGGTAAACCATGTTTAACAAATCTACTGACTTTCTTGAGGATGTAGCTTGTAGAATAGATAAGGGAGAACCGGTGTATGTGACATATTGGATTTTCAGAAGGTTTTGATAAGGTCCCTCATAAAACGTTAGTGAGTAAAGTTAAAGCACATGCAATGAAGGGTGATATATTGGCATACATTGAGAATAGGTTGACAGACAGAAGTAGAGAGTGGGAATAAATGGGTCTCTTTCTAAAGTGCAGTCAGTACCAGCTGGGCTCCTGCAACGATCAGTGCTTGGGTCCTGGCTATTCACAGTTTATATAAATAGCCTGGATGAGGAAACCAAATTTTGCCAATGAGATAAAGCTGAGCAAGATTGTGAATTGGGAGGAGGATGCCAGTTGGCTTTAAGTGGATTTAGACAAGTTGATTGAATAGGCAAACTCACAGCAGATGCCATACAACTTGGCTAAAGGTGAAGTTATACACAACAGTGTGAAAAACTGAAAGGAAGAACATCATTTAAGTAGTGGTGCACTGAGAAGTCTGGATGTACAAAGGGATCTGGGTGTCCTTACACATCAGTTAATCAAAGTAGACAGGTAGGTGTGTCAAGTAATTCGGGAGGTAAACAGTACATTGGCTTTCATGGTAAGAGGATTGAGTTCAGAAGTAGGGATGTCTTCCTGCAGTAATACAGGACTTTGATGAGACCACACCTGGAGCATTATGGACACTTTCAGTCACTTTACAGAAGAAAGGATATACTTGCCACAGAGAGAGTGTAGCATATGCTCACTAGGCTGACACCGAGGATGGCAGGACTGTCAAATGGGGAGAAATAGTTTCAACTGGCCTGTATTCACTAGAGTTTAGAAGGATGAGGGGATCTGGATGAAATGTATAAAATGCTGACAGGGCCAGAGGGAGTGATACAAGGAGGGAGTTTTTTCCCGATCAGGAACCAATCTAGAACCAGGAGACACAGTCTCAGCATACAGTGTAGGCCTTTTATGATTGAGGTGATGAAGTACTTCTTAACTCAAAGGAATTCCCTACCACAAAGGAATTGGCTGTGAAGGCCAATTCACTGTATATATTTGAGAAAGAAATTGATAAATTAAAGATATTAAAGTCATCAGCGGATATGGGGAGAAAGCAGGAAACTGGCATTGAGATAGATCATATGATCATATTGAATGGAACAGCAAAAGTGAAGGACTGAATGGCCTATTCTTGCTTATCTTCTATGTTTCTATGTCATTGAAATCCTCGCTAACAACATCCCATGGCTTACTATCTTCTAGAAACTATACTGGACCAGCTACACAACTATTGTCCTCCTATTAACCCTATCTGTGTACCTCATAATCTGACACACCTCTGTAAGGCCCCTCTCAAACTTTGCTGCTCCAACGAAAACAACCTTAGCCGGTGTAATCTTTGGGAATATGCACACCCAGGTCCCTTTGGTTTTTTGTATTTCCCAGGGTCCTATTGTAAAATCCTTTGCCTTGTTAGCCCTCCACAAGTGCTCACACTTCACACTTTTCCATGTTGAGTTCTATTTGCCACTGCTATTCCCAGCCAGCCAGCTAATTTATATCTTCCTGCAGTTTATGGCTATCTTCCTAACTATTCAATGCCCTACTGATTATCATGTTGTCTGTGAACTTCTTGATCATACCCTTACATTGATGTTGAGAGGTTAATCATGGTTCATATTAACTCAAACCTCCCAACCTGCAATTTGCCTACCAGCACAACAGGTCCACAGCAGACGCCATTTCCATAGCCCTACACTCATCCCTGGAAATGCAGATAGTAAAGATACCTACATCAGGCTTCTACTAATCGATTATAGCTCTGCCTTTAACACTATAATCCCAACTAAACCAATCCTCCCATTACGCCAACATTGTCATGCACAGGGTTAAACAAGACTTCTTTATTGCACGGAACCTCTGACCAATGCTATACTCCAGATACGTTGATGACATTTTCTTCCTTTCGACTCATGGCAAGGAATCACTGAAACAACTACATAGTGATATGAACAAGTTTCATCCCACCAACAGACTTATCATGACTACTCTTCAGATTTAGTCTCCTTCTTGGACATACACATCTCCATCAGGGACGGACACCTCACTGCATCACTCTACCACAAACCCACAGATAATCTCATTGTACTCCACTTCTCTAGTTTCCACCCGAAACATATTAAAACAGCCATCTCCTACAGACAAGCCCGACGCATACATAGGATCTGATTGGATGAGGAGGAATAAGAGGGACACATGAAGTTATTGAAGGTTGCCATCATAGGAACAGGATACGATGCTCAACCCAATGATTGTCACTTCCAATGTGCCACAGCAAAAAACCCGAATGACCTCCTCAGAAGACAGATACGGCATACGTCTGATAGGGTAGCCTTCATCATCCAGTACTTCCCAGGAGCGGAGAAACTACACCATGTTCTTCACAGCCTTCAACACATTATCATTGATGATGAGCACCTTGCCAAGATCTTCCCTAGCCTCTACTTCTCGCCTTCAAACAACCACCAAACCTTGAACAGACCATTATTCACAGAAAACTACCCAGCCTTCAGGACAACATCGACCGTGGCACCATACAACCCTGCCATGGTAACTTCTGCAAGACATGATAGATCATTGGTGTGGAGACTACCGTCACACATGGGAACACCACCCACCAGGTGCACGGCAGCTACTCATGTGACTCAGCCAACATTGTCTATATGATGGTATATTGGCGAAGCCATGCAGATGCTGTGACAACAGATCAATGGACACTGCATAACAATTGCCAGCCAGAAATGTCCCCTCCCAGTTGGGGCACACTTTAGTGGTTAAGGACATTCTGCCTCAGATCTTCAGTAAACGTCCTCCAAGGCAGTTTTTGAGATGCACAGCAACTCAGAGTCGCCGAGCAGAGGCTGATAGCTATGTTCAGTACCCATGAGAACAGTCTCAACCAGGATCTTGGGTTCATGTCACACTACAGGTCACACCGCCCTCACTCTCAAACACACACACACACACACACACACACACACACACACACACACAAACTCTCTCTCTCTCACACACACACACACACACACACACACACACACACACACACACACACACACTCTCTCACACAGACACACACGCCCACACACACACTTACTCTCTCTCTCTCACACACACAGACACATACACGCACACATGCACACCCACATACTCTCTCTCTATCTCTCTTTCACACACACACACACACACACACACACACACACACACACACACACACACACATATGTGAACCTTTGAGGTGAATTTGTATTTGCAGATACATTTTATTTTGTTCAAAAACACACAGTTTACAGGCAGTCAGTCAATATGGTATTTTATAAATTCCTACTTTAGAAATAAAACCAGTCTGTCTTCAAACTAAAACACAAACAGATTCTAAACAAGGTCTCACATCTAACAGGCATTGTCTGACCTAAAACGTCACCTCTTCTTTACGCCGATAAAACCTGAAGTTCTCTCAGGTCCATTACTTGAAAGGAATTTGGGGGTTTACATATACATATTAAACAAATAAAACCTTCCAACAGATTAAAGATTTCACAATATCTTAGGTTTGTTTAGTACATCCTCATCAATAGTGTGAACCTTTTATCTTTTACTTATAAATTCTGTGTCTGATGCTACCTCTCTCACTAACACCAGAAGAAGGAGTGAGGCTCCAAAAGCTTGTATTTTCAAATAAACCTGTTGGGCTATAACCTGGTGTCAATTGATTTCTGACCTTGTCCACCTCACTTCAACACCAGGACCTCCACATCCAAACTCTGAGACCTTGGTATCCGCTGTGTCCTTCGCAACTGGATCCTCAACATCCTGACCCATGGACCGCAATCAGTGAAGATAAGCAACAGCACCTCCTCCATGACAATCGTGAACACCATCGCCTCGCATGAATGTATACTCAGCCCTGTACTGTAATGTCCACACACACACACACACACACACACACACACACACACACACACATACACACACACACACACACACACACACACACACACACACACACACACACACACACACACACACACACACACACACACACACGTCAAGACTATGTGGCCAAATTTCATCTGAATTCTGCCTGCAATTTTGCTGACGACACCACCACTGTAGGCCAGACAGCAAACAATGATGAGACAGAATATAGAAAGGGGATAGAATGTTTTTGACATGGTGCAAAAATGACAATCTCTCCCTCAATGTCAGCAAAACTAAAAAGCTGATCATCGACTTCAGGAAGCAAGGAGGAAAGCACGCCCCTATCTACATTAATGGAGATGAGGTGGAAATGGTCGCAAGTGTCAAATTCCTAAGAGTAATGATCACTATCAATCTGTCCTGGACCACCCACATTAATTTGGCAATCAAGAAGGCACAGTAACGCTTCGTCTTCCTCAGGAGGCGGACGAAATTTGACATGCCCATAAGGACCCTCACAGACTTCTTTAGATGCACCACAGAAAGCATTCTATCTGGCTGCATCATGGCTTGGTGCAGTAACTACACTGCCCAGGACCATAAGAAACTACGAGAAGTTGTGAACACAGCCCTGTCCATCACACAGCCAACTTTCCATCCTTTGACTCCATCTATACTTCATGTTGGCGCAGAAAGGCAGCCAACATCATTAAAGACCCCCCCCCCCCCCCCATCCTGGTTATAATCTCTTCCAACCTCTCCTGTCAGGCAAAAGATACCAAAGCCTCAATGCACATACCAACAGATGGAAGCATGGCTTCTTCCCTGCTGTTACTAAACTGCTGAATGGACTTGTTAAACTTCAAGTCTAATGTCGATCTTGCTTTTTGTGCACTTTCTGTGCGGCTGTAACTTTGTATGGCTCACTCTGTTCAATTGCTCTATGATCTGCCTGCCCTTGTATGTTATGATCTGCCTGTACTGCACACAAAACAAAACTTTTCACTGTACTTAGGTACATGTGACAATAATAAATCAAATTAAATCATTAATGCAAAACTCAAACAGCAAGGTGCCCAGCACCACATACTGTGGGACGCCACTGGAACTAGACTTCCAGTCATGGTAACATCCCTCTACCATCACCCTCTGCGCCCTGACACTCAAACAATTTTGGATTCAGCATACCACAAGGTCGTACTTCCTTAGCCAGTCAGCCATAGGGTACCTCGCTAAAGTCCATGTAGATCACATCAAATGCATTACCTTCATCAACTCTCCTAGTTATCTTCTCAATCAGTTTGATTAAATTTGTGGAACATGACTTTCCTTTAACAAATCCATACTGCCTATTCCTGGTCTCTCCATGTGTAAATATATTCTGTTCCTCAGAATTCTCACTGATAAATTCTGCACTGCCAAGGTTAGACTGACGGGCCTGTAATTTGCTGATTCATCATGTCTTCCTTTCTAAATAAAGGGACAACTTTATTAAAATGTCCTCAGGCTCCTCCCCTCTTGCCAGAGAGGATTTTATAATTATTGCCAGAGCTTCTGATATTTCCTCCCTATCTCTCTATCCTTCTTCAGTAGCCTGGGATACATTTCATTAAATCCTACAGTACAAAAAAGGCCCTTCAGCCCACTGAGACTGTGCAGTCAAAAATATACTATAACCTAAATTGGACCTATTTTCCAACATTAGACTCATAGCCTTGAATGTTATGACAATTGGGGCTGCAAATTTCTTCACTTTTAATGTTGCTAAACGCACTATATCTCCTCTCTCCCAAAGTTAGGTACACTTAATATTTTACAGCCTTCCACTCTGATGCATATACCTGTGTTATCCTCTTCCATTGTGAAAACCAACACAAAAATATGCATTGAATTCATTGAATTCCATGGTGACTAATTCATCCGATGACTCCCCAGAACCTGTCCACTATTCCCAAGGCACAAGTCAAGAGTGTGATGGAATATTATCCACTTGTCTGGATGGGTGCAGCTCCAACAATAGGCAAGGAACTGAACGCCATCTAGGGTACAGCAGCCTGTTTGATTAGCACCCCATCCATCACCTTCCAAATTCATCCCCTTCACTGGTGCACGGTGAAAGCAGTGTATGTCACCTAAATGTAGCACTGTACTAACTCACCCAGGCTCATTTGACAGTACCTTCCAAATCCATGACCTCTACAACCTAGAAGGACAAGGGTGTCATGCACATAAACAAACACCACCACCTTCAAGTCTCCCTCCAAACCATTCGCCATTCTGATTTAGACACATATTGCCATTCCTTCAGTGTCGCTGCGTCAAAATCCCTCTCTAAAGGCATTGTAGGTCAACCTACCACAATTCATAAAGGCAGGTCACCACCTCTTTCACAAGGACTGGAGAATAAATCTGGGCCCAGCAGCAAATGAAAACTTTTATAAATTGTTCAATGAAATCTCTTGAAACAGGACTGGACAGGTTAGACGCAGGAAGGATGGTCCCAATGGTGGATGAAGTCCAAACTGGGAGTCACAGTCTGAGGCTATAGAATAGGCCATTTAGGACTGAGATGAGAAATTTCTTTACCCAGCGACCGGTGAACCTATAGAATTCACTGCCACAGAAGGAAGTTGAGGCCAAAATGTTGTGTGATTTCAGTAAGGAGTTGAACATAGTTTCTGGGGCTAAAGGAATCAAAGAATGTGAGGGGAATGATCAAAGAATGTAGGGGAAAAGCTGGAACAGGACATTGAGCTGGATGACCAGCCATGATCATAATGGCTGATGGCGCAGTCTCAAAGGACTGAATAGCCTACTCCTGCTCCCATTTCCCATGTTTCTATATTCTCTTCTAGTGATCTAAGGCAGCTTTCACAGCGGCATCTTTTTCTTTTCTGCAGTCTAAATATCTCTTTGGGACTTAAAAGTTTAGAAGGATTTTTTTTAATGTAGCATTTTGTTTCAGACTGTCACATCCTGGTTCTCTGTCTAGTCACCAGATGCAATGCCAGTCAAGCATTTTTCTTCTCGGGGTTAAACAACAGATTTCCTTTCCTCTCTAGGTCAGGAAGCTGGCCACTTTTGAAACAACACCAAGAGACCCAGTTGAACTCTAAGTGACAGACTGAAGTCGCACTAGATCCTGGACTGGTATTGGTTGCATATGAAGGAGAGGGGGAGGTTCGGGCAGCTTTCGGAATAGCCAAAGAATGTGTAAAAGCTGCATTTAAAGAAAAAAATCATCAGCCAAAGCCATGAGTTCTAATTCTCTTAGAATCAGACTGAACTTGAGAAGTCATCCAAGAAATAAACTGTCTCACTAACCAGTTTAAAAATAATCAGCCAGAAGATACTGCTCTTGGCTTTAGCAGATGGTGAACTAAATGGATGAGCAATATAACAACAAGAAATGTTTTATGATTGCTATAATATCATTTAAAAATCATTTCTAAGCTATTCACCCATCCTTTAGCAATTCTGAGTTAGACTCATGACAGTGAACAGCCTCTCCTGTGCCATAAATACCTCCAAGGGCTGAATTTTTTACTCCAATCTGGGGCAGGTTGGAACCAGAGAGCCCGTTCTATATCCATCTAGCTGGCTCACCCTGATACCATTGATTGTTCAATAAGTCTTGGAGGTGGGGTGATTTTTCTCCAGAAGGAGGCAGAAGACTCACCTTAAACTAAATAAAAGGCCCACGGTGGGACAGGTTAGGCAATTGAGGACCATCTCATCTGGGATTTGTATGCCAAAGGTGAGGTGAGGGTCTCCACTGCAGTATAAAATCCCGGTCTATGTCTGGTTTATAAAATCATGAGGCATAGATAGGGTGAATAGCCAAGGTCTTTTTTCCAGGTGGGGAGTCCAGACCTACAGGGCATAGGTTCAAGGTGACAGGAGAAAAATTTAAAAGGACACTGAGGGGCAACCGTTTCACACCGAGGGTGATGTTTGTATTGAACGAGGAGCCAGAGGAAGTGGTAGATGTGGATACAATTACAACATTAAAAAGGTATTTGGACAGTGAACCCTGCAGCCCAATGGTATCAATGTGGACTTCACCAGCTTCAAAATCTCCCCTTCCCCCACTGCATCCCAAAACCAGCCCAGTTCGTCCCCTCCCCCCACTGCACCACACAACCAGCCCAGCTCTTCCCCTCCCCCCACTGCATCCCAAAACCAGCCCAGCCTGTCTCTGCCTCCCTAACCTGTTCTTCCTCTCACCCATCCCTTCCTCCCACCCCAAGCCGCACCTCCATCTCCTACCTACTAACCTCATCCCACCTCCTTGACCTGTCCGTCTTCCCTGGACTGACCTATCCCCTCCCTACCTCCCCAGCTATACTCTCCTCTCCACCTATCTTCTTTTCTCTCCATCTTCGGTCCGCCTCCCCCTCTCTCCCTATTTATTCCAGAACCCTCACCCCATCCCCCTCTCTGATGAAGGGTCTAGGCCCGAAACGTCAGCTTTTGTGCTCCTGAAATGCTGCTGGGCCTGCTGTGTTCATCCAGCCTCACATTTTATTATCTTGGACAGTCACATAATCAAGAAGGGTTTAGATGATATGGCCAAATGCAGGTAAATGGAACTAGTTTAGTTTAGGATACCTGGTTGGCATGGATGAGGTGGACCGAAGGGCCTGCATCTGTGCTGTATGATTCTATACTGTTCATGTGCTCCTTTGACAGCAGAGACTCATTACTGATGGCTTTAGGGAGGGTGTCCAGCAACATACTTTCTAGATCTACAGATCTGTAGTGATCAGGAACACAGGTGTCAAATAGATCAGGTAGGGAAGTTATTGGAAAAGAATCTAAGGGACAAGATCTCTAGTATTTAAAAATCAATTTAACTTATTAGCCATAAACAGCATGGTTTTGTGTGGGGGAGGTCGTGCCTCTCTAAGTTAATTGAGTTTTCGAGGAGGCGACAAAGATGATTGGTGAAGGGGAAGCAGATGACATTGTCTGCATGGACTTCAGTAAAGCCTTTCAAGGTCCCTCATGGCAAACTGGTACAAAAGATGGAGTCACATGGTATCGGGGTGAGCTGGCAAGATGGATATAGAACTAGCTTAGTCATAGGTGAGAGAGGGTAATGGTGCAAGGATGCTTTTAAGAATGGAGGGCTGTGACTAGCAGTGTTCTAGAGGAATCAGTGCCGGGACCTCTGCTGTTCATGATCTGCATGAATGATTTGGAGGAAACATAGCTGATCTAATTAGCAAGTTTGCAGATGATACAAAGATTGGTGAAGTTGTGGATAGTGAGGAGGATTTTCAGAGGATACAGCACGATGTAGATCAGTTGGAGGCATGGGCAGAAAAATGGCAAATGTGAGGTGATGCGTTTTGGAAGGTCATGTACAGGTGGAAATTATACAGTGAATGGCAGAATACTTAGAAGTATTGATATGTAGAGGGATCCACAGATCACTGAAGGTGACAGCACAGGTAGAAAATGCAGTAAAAGAAAGGCCTATGGCATGCTTGCCTTCATTGGAAGGGGCAGTGTGTATAAGGATAGCAAATTATATAACAGTCTTACAGAACTTTAGTTTGGCCACACTTGGAATATTGTGTACCGTTCTGGTCACCACACTACCAGAGGGATGTGGATGATTTGGAGAGGATACAGACAAGATTTAACAGGATGTTACCTGGGTTTTAGCTATGAAGGAAGGTTGGATAGAATGGATTTGTTTTGACTGGAATGCAGGAGGTTGAGGGGCAACCTGACAGATGTTTATAAGATTGTGAATGGCTTGGATAGAGTGGAAAGTATGAGGCCTTTTCCCAGGGTGGAAGGGTCAATTACTAGGGGACGGAGGTTTAAGGTGTTAAGGATCTAGTCACAAGGGAGAGACTTCTGATGAGTGGAGTGTGTCATTGTTGAGGGTGCTGTCTTCTTGATGAGGTGCTTAACACTTGCTTGTTTTCAACCTGTGCTGCCACCTTCAGTGATTGGTGGATCCCTCTAGATATTAATACTCCTAAGTATTCTGCCATTCACTTCATAATTTCCACCTGTACATGACTTTCCAAAATGCATCACCTCACATTTGTCTGCATTAAACTCCATCTGCCATTTCAAAGGAAAGCAAGAGTGTTATGATTAGTGCCATGGCCAGTTGTATTTCTCGGATAACAGCCCTAAAACTGATTGGAACGTCATTTTAAGATTGTACAGGACATTGGTGAAGCCTCTTCAGGAGTACCGTGTACTGTTCTGGTTCCCCTGCTATAGAAAGGATATTATTAAGCTGGAAAGGGTTCAGAAGAGATTTACCAGGATGTTGCTGGGAGTGGGGCATGTGAGTTATAAGGAAAAGTTGGATATGCTGGGACATTTTTCACTGGAGCATAGAAGGTTTATGAGTGACTTTACAAAGGCTTACAAAATCATGAAGGGTATACAAAAATTGAATAGCAAAGGTCTTTTCCCTAAGGTGGGGGAGTTCAAAACTAGGGGTGTATTTTTAAGGTGGGGAGAAAGATTTAAAAAGGGCGTAGGGGGCATTTTTTTTTATGTAGAGGCTGGTTTATGTGTGAAATGAACTGCCAGGGGAAGTGGTAGATGCAGGAACAGTTACAACATTTGGACAGCTCCATGAAGAGGAAAGGTTTAGAGGGATATGGGCCAAGTGCGGGAAAGTGGGACTTGTTTAGTTTGGGTAACTTGGTTACAATGGATGAATTGGACCAAAGGGTCTGTTTCTGTAGAGATCAAATAACTGAATATACATTAGAAACAAATAAGTACATGTACATGTCCATGTATAGATGTTTTTAAACTAGAGGTTATAGTTTAAAAATAAGGGGCTACTCATTTGAAATAGAGATGGGGA
This sequence comes from Stegostoma tigrinum, assembly GCF_030684315.1. NCBI lineage: Eukaryota > Metazoa > Chordata > Chondrichthyes > Orectolobiformes > Stegostomatidae > Stegostoma > Stegostoma tigrinum. The sequence goes on along the minus strand of NC_081358.1, from coordinate 112,374,472 downwards.
AATATTTCTCTCAGAGAGTTGTCAGTCTTTAGAGTTCACTTCCTCAAAAGACATTGGATGCAGAATCTTTAAATATTTTTAATGCAGAGGTAGATAGCTTCCTAATTACGAAGGGGATGAAAGATTATTGGCAATATGCAGGAATGTAGAATTCAGGTTAAATCAGATCAGCCATGGTCTTATAGAATGGCAGTGCAAGGTCAAAGGGCCAAGTGGCCTGCTCTTGTTCTTTGTTCATATGTTTGTACACTAATGGTGTGGAGGAGAATGAGGAGAGAGCAGGTGTATGGCATTGAGATAGAGGATTAGCAATGATCATATCGAACAGCAGAGCAAACCTGAAAGCCTGAAAGGCTACTCCTTCTCCTAATTTCTATGTTTGTATGTTTCGACAATCACAACCCATAACCCAAGGCTGCAGCATACATGTAAAAGTGTAGGTTACCACAGCACCCCAGGCTCCCTGTGTGAACTGTAACACACGACCATCATCACTTAAGGGAGAAATATTGCGAATGGTGATCAGGAGAGATAATGCAGGAGGAGGATTGGGTTGAGCATGGACCAATTGGGCTGAATGGCCTGCTTCTGTGCTGCAGCCTCTATGTATACTACATGCCATAAGGCCAGAGAAGATGACACTCCACAGGTTGAATATCACATCATATTCTGTTTCACTCTTGGTCTAAAGATTCATGGTCATCAATGATGAAAAAGCCTGAGTGTTGTTCTGGCAATATCAATCCTGATATTATCAGGAGATGTGCTATCAATCTGTTACATTCGAAAGCTAGGCCAGAGCACATATTAGCTCAATTCTTTTTCTTCTCTGAGCTCCATAAGTTATAATGTAATACAAACCTGATCAATTGAGCAGCCATCACTCCCTCCCATTCATCCAAATGGGTAATTGCCTTCAGTGAATGATGTCATCTGCTCGACATGCAGTAGAAACAATTACAATGCGTATGTGCAAAAGCAATGAAATTCCATTAATGAAATGAATTTATGTCCAGAGATTAAAGACATAGCAAGCATTGACGGGACGTTAATTAAGCAGGTACCCTTCAGGTGACCTTATAATGTCAATGCAAATTCAATCAGCCTCGTCCTGCACTATTCTCCGATACGCAATGATGCACTCAGCAGACATTGTTTCTGTGACTAATGTCCTCTTACTCATTTTAGTTACTCTCGAACAAAGTAGATGGCAATAATAATTATCAAGCGTGCTCTAAATTAGAAAGTACTCTCTTTGATTAAAGCTACATTTAAGGTTCCCTCCAAAATTAGACTTCGAGGGATTAGATAGTAGAAGGCCAAAGGAAACAAGATATTACAGAGAATGACCTAAAAAGCAGATGTGAGTACATAGTTCTATGATGTGCCAACTAGCAGGTGAAGCTGGAAAGCTCCTCAGTGCTAGAGGTGGATGTTAAGGTTCTGTTTCTGAAAGAAAGATTCCAATTTAACCTCTGTTTATCAAAAAGGTGATTGTGCGCAGTCAGGATGTCTTGCAGTGGGTGAAATCTTCAGCCTTGCCTGTAGACAGGAAGTGAATTTAATCAGGCAGGATGGTGGCAGATGAAAAACCACCATGTTCCTATCCCTGCCCCGATTACATTCTCTTGGAAGGCCCAAGTTCAAAACTTGCCTGTCATGTCACCGAAGCCATTTGAGAGGTCAATTAATGATGACGCAAGGTCTCATCTCACCTGGGATGTAACTAGTTTAACACCAAACAGGACATTGGGCCTACCTGGACTGGTTGACCAAGGCAGGTAGGCTGTCAGTTTAGAGCATAGGGTTAGACAATCTCTCAGTCTGCTCTAATTAGCAGGAGAAATTTGCGTGGGTCTCTGGATTACTATTCCAGTGATTTTACCGTGGTGCCACCATCTCTTTAGGACAGAACTCTTGGGCGTCTAGCTGGCCCACCAGCTTTGTAGTGAAGCCACTCACCATTCCGTTCCAGCCGTCCCAAGCTCCTGGACCCAGGATGCACTGGCAAAACAGGTTCAAGGTGAGACATGATGACTTTTACATTGCCATCTCATCTCTTGGGAGCAGTTTGGCTTTCTGCCCCTAACCAACCTCCATTAAACTTAGAAGGTTGGAATGAGGTTGGGTTGCATGAGAGATTTTATAATTCTCTTGTCTAATCTGACCTTCCTCTATTCATTTTGAAAGTTAAAATAACGTTTATTAATCCATTTGTAGTGCAGAGATATCACTGGCTAGACTAGCGTTTGTTGCCCTTACCTAATTGCCCTGAAGAAGTTGGTGCTGAGATGCCTTCTTGAACTGTTGCAGGCCTTTGGGTTGGGAGGACACTCACAATGCTGTTAAGGGGGTGTTCCCATGGAGCTGCTACCCTTGGCCTTCTAGAGGTGTTGTGTTTTGATGGTGCTGCGTGAGTATCCTTGGTGAGATACTCAAATAGTTCTGGTTCAATCACTTGGTGATAAGGAGGCAAATGGGAAACCAGAATGGAAAGGGAGGCAGTGGTGTAGTGATCATGTCACAGAGTAAGCAATCCAGAAACTGTAGGGACATGGGTTTGAATCCCACCATGACAGATTGTTAAACTTTACTTCAACGAAACATCTGGAATTAAAAGCTCACATTATTGTAAAAACCCATCTTGTTCACTAATGTCCTTCTTATCCAGTCTGGCCTACATCTGACTCTTATCACAGACCAATGTGGTTGATTCTTAATTGCCATCAGAAATGAACAAGGAAGCAAGAGGCAAATAGGAATGGGCAATAAGAGCTGGCCCAACTAGATTTACATACATTGCAGCAATTTAAAATATACTGGTCCAAAAGTTTTAATATGAGCTAGAGAGTTCCCATTTGATAACAGTTAGTGTGAAGTGTGCCTGACTGAAAAGGCTATTTGCATGTACGATGAAAGGGTCTTGAGTGACACCTGCCCATTTATCTACCACCTCCTCACTACCCAAGGCTTCAGACACACTTTCAGAAGAAGCAGCAATTTACCTGCACTTCACTCAATCTAGTCTAACGTATTCACCATTCACAGTGTGGTCTCCTCTACACTGGGGAGGTGAAACATGGCCTGGGCAACCTCACTGCAGAACACCTATATTCTGTCCACAAGGATGACCTTGAGCTTCCTGTTGCATACCACTTCAACACACCACCAGGTTCCCTGGCTGATATCTCCGTCTTAGGCTTACTGCAGTGCTCCAGCGAAACTCAGCACAAGCTGCAAGAACAGCACTTATTTTTCACTAGGGGCCCCTGCAGCTCCCAGGACTTAGTATCAAGTGTCCCTACCCCAAATATACAAATCAATCATCACATGGGCTACTAACACAAAAGAATCCCCCCTTCGCCCACTCATGATCCCCATTGGAATCTCCCAGGCTGACTATTATATGTTCTTTTATTTGCCCAGTCACTGTTCTCTCTCTCTCGGAGCTCCATCTCCACTGAACATTTGCTACTCCGCGCTGCCCCTAACCCATCCTCAGCAATAAACACCCAGCTATGATCAGTTCTGAAGAGGGTTTCTGAACCCGAAATGTTAATCTCTGCTTGGTGTCCACAGATGCTGCCAGACCTGTTGAGTTGCTCCAGCAATTTCTGTTTTTGTTTCAGATTTCCAGCATCCACAGTTGTTTTTTAATTTTTTTTGCTGTGAGGGCCTCATTCCCTTTCGAGGTGCCCTCTGTTTATGCCCGTGCTAACTGCGTCCAGGGAAACCAAGGCTGACAGGCAGTCTTTCGGCAGCTTGAGATCAACAAGGATTTTTTGGTTCTTTGTATTCCTCACATCAAAAACATGCAGGTTGGCGTCCCACCCAAGTGCCTTCCCGAGATTCCATCCTCCATCCTACCCCTCCTCATCCAACCCAAAAAAAACTCCTCGAGATTTTACACAGATCCCCTCCCCACCCCAAATAATCCGCCCAGCCTTCCCTAGTGACCAAGCTCACATCAACTCACCCATGGTAAGTCCTCTGTCCCCCATTTCTCTTGAGGTTGCTTACCGATTTGCAGTGGACTGTGATTCGATGCCACCTTTACTGGGCAAGGTGCCCATTTTTTTCCAAAGATCCGCTGCATGGTGGAAATGAGGCACAAGCCTCTGAGAGGGTGGGGGGATGGGACTCCTCGGACCTCACCATTTATATTCATCGATGGGGAGGGGGTCCATGGCATGCAAATTGCACCTCTGTCTCCTGCAGATCCACATTTTAACGTCATTTTGTCAGGTACTGTAAGGCCTTGGGTTACTTAGTCAAACATTTTCACTGTTTTAACTTTTTAATAGCTTTGTTTTGCCTCAGCTGACAAACTGGGCCAGGCCATTGTACAGCAACATGTCTTTCATCATCATTATCAGCATAATTGTCATAGATTAATTTACAGGAGGCTCTGGAATGGGTCTTATTCAACAATGTCAACATGGACACCTGCCAGTATAAGCTGACAGCAGCCCTATAGCCCAGACCCTTGCAGGTTGGCAATCACTGACGTATTCCACCCAATTCCCTGTTTCCCCTAATCCCACCCACCAATTGTCTCCGACTAGACTCTCCCCACTACAGGATATTGAAAAATAAAAAGTGTTTTTAAATGTCTCACTATGTAAAGTTGTATCAACGTCAGACATCTAGTATGTACTGCATCTAAGTGTGTGCCATTTTTAAAACAATAAAGCTCCTCTGGGCTTCTGTTCTTGCTCCGATCTCACTCCAACCACACCACACCCCCCCCAGCCACAAAGCCCCACCTTCTACTCACACTTCCTGCCCTCCAATGAACATTTCTTACCCCACTCCCAAGGTCCATTCTGACCTTTGACCCTCTTCTTCCCATAATACACCAAAACTTTCCCGAACGCTGTTCACTGGTGACTGATCCAGCCCTCTCTCTGGCAACATTCTGGGACTAGCCCAGTCTGTTTGTAACTATGATGGCGTATTTGATCTGGAATAAACTTCCAACTTCATGCTTATTCTGGCGTTGAGACCACCTATTTCCACTTTAGTGATGTTGAAGTCAGTCCCTAATAAGAATTCCCATTTCATTACAATCCTAGGAGAGGAGGGAGGAACTGGCTTCCTTCTTTAATCAAATCCCATCCACACTTGCTGCTGGTTTCAAGGTTAAATTAAAACAAGGAATCCCTTCCCTCATGGATACCTTTCCTCGCTCCTATGTTTCAAATATGCCCAGGCTTTGTTCGGTTCAAGAGAGCGAGTTGGTCAGTCACTAAGATGTGAAGAGAAATAAAATGCAACACCCATAGGCACAGGTTAGAAATAGGAAGCAAGTAAAAACTTAACAGGTAGAAAAGATATTCAAATCAGTCTTTGACGATGTTGACACAGTGGTGAAACTTAACCGAGTTTTTTCGGTGACATTGATGCTTGTATTTAGCTTGAAAATTGTGTGTTCTGCAGATTCACTGAGCAGAGTTTGTCAGTGTCTTGTCTGACTGTGGCTTTTGACCAGCAACTTGTTTCCAGCAATCATAGAGGTGTGTCCAATTTCTAGCTGTTTCTCTTGTGTATTCTTGCAGGGGAAATACAGACATTGTCTTTCACCCAGGCTGGGTTCTATTATAGTGCACTACATCCACAAACTCGTGATGTAACTCACAGGAGATAGTGCAGGATTTAGCATTGTATCACTTCCTTTAAAGTGTTCCTCTGAAATTCCTTAACATCCTTCTAGGTGCGATATTCCTGGGTTTCTCTCAAGTCTGGCTATAATGCACATGGGCATTTTTCCAGGCAGTCAATAAATTACATCAAAAAAAACTGTCTTAAATGAAAGGTTAATCTACCCATACATAATGCATGTTACGTATCATATGTCGTGACAGTAACGTAGTCCGATTTCACATCTGTCTCAACTCAACTGCTGCTGAATTCTTCATCTAAGCTTTTAATGGCACTAAATCCATCTATACCAATGCACTCCTGGTTGCAGGTCTCTTACATTCTACACTTGAACTTATCCAAAGCCCTACTGCCCATGTCTTAGTTGGATCTTGGCTCAAAACCTAATATTCCTTCCCTATGGCATGTTAAGTCTACCTACAGCACATGGACTGTAGCAGTTCAAGATGGCAGCCCACCAACACCTTCTCATGAGCAACTCGGGACAAGCAATAAATATTGACCAGCCAGATGTGCCCACATTCCCCAAGTGAATACATGTGCTTAAGACATTACAGAATGTCCTGTTTTATATCATTCCCTGTGCTCAGTAATCTTTATTGGTTCCTGGCCAAGCAATGTCTTGTTGTTGGAATGCCCATCCCTGTTTTCAAATTCACTAATGGCCTTACCACTCTCTAACTGTAATCTCCTGCAGCCGAGAAACACTCCCCTGAGGAGTCTGTGCTCCCCTAATTCTGGCCCTTTGTACATTCCCAATTGAAAGTGTCTTACCATTGTTGGCTGCAATCTTCATTGCCCAAGCCCTGTAATTCATCCACTGCACCGCTTTAACTTTGACCCTTCCTTCCTGATATAAGACATGTATTAAAGCCAACTTCTTATGGTCAAGCTTTTGCTCATTTGACCTAATGCCTCCTTACGTGGCTTGGTATGTGTTGAGCTGGGTTTTAAGGGATATGTAGATATGTTTCTGAGGTACATTGCAATCTAACTGCGCCCTCAGTAGTCCCATGTTACAGACTCTGCTACAAGCTCGGAGCTGGTGCAACTCAAAGCAAGGGCCCCTGATGCCTTGCCATCATGTATGAGTTGTTAATAAAGATTGTTTGAAAGAAACTTTGAGGTCTGGTCTGAGCTTGTATAAAGAACAGAGGAACCTATATGAAAGCAGTGCCTTATTTTGTTTCATAACACACCTATGTAGGTGCTATAAAAAGAGGAGGTGATGGCCTCGTGTTAGTGTTGCTGAATTGTTGACCCAGGTAATGTTCTGGAGACCTGAGTTTGAACCCCACCATGGCAAATGGTGGAATTTCAACTCAATAAATATGTGGAATTAAGGGTTTAATGATGAACATGATTCAATTGTCAGGAAAAACCCATCTGGTTCGCTAATGTCCTTTTGGGAAAGAAACTGCCATCCTTACTTGGTCTGGACTACATGTGACTCTAGACCCACAGCAATATGATTAACTCTGAACTGCCCTCTGGACAATTAGGAATGGGTGATAAATACTGCCTGGCCAGTGTAACCCTCATCCCTTGAATGAGTAAAGAAAAAACAATTTTAATTGTTGCTTTTGCACCAGCCCCCAGCTTTTACCTTCTCCTTTCTCCTTCCTGAAAGCTCAGTCATGACCTTTCCCTGGCACAAAAGCATCGCCTTCACTTCCTTCCCATTCTCAATAGCCCCACATGACCATTGGAGCATTTCTCCCTTCCTCAGGACCTACTAGTGAGATCTAATCTTCTGGTATTGTGCATGTTGTAGAAAGGAATTCCCATTTTCACATGAATTCTCTATCCTCAGAGCATTTTACAGCTGGAGTCCCTGTAGGTACAAACTCAACAGCAGTATTTAGGGTAACGCACACTGATCTTGAGCAGATGACTAAACAGAAACACGTAGTGCCGTGGACACTGACATCCGTGTCAAAGATGGATAGCTGGGGTGTATTGTTTCCATTTCCATCAATTTCAATACAAGATCACTGAAGGAAACAGCTCTGAAATCACTTCTCTGTACACACACACCTTTAGGTAATTGGATACATGTGTTGCCATAGACCCATACCTTAATGATTATTGTTACACATAGCATTGGCAAGAGCCCAGAATTGCCTTGAGCAGTCAAAGGTTATTTAAGCCAAGCAACCTGGGAGAAACATCACAAGGGTTTTAACAGAGGCGTATATTGTTTTCGCTTTGTTTTTCATGGGGAGGCAGCAGCCTAGTGGTATTGTCACAGGACTGTTAACTCAGAGATCCAGGTAATGTTCTGGGGACCTGGATTCACATCTGGCCATGGCAGATGGTGGAATTTGAATTCAATAAAATCTAGCATTAAGAATCTAACGATGACCATAAATCAATTGTCAGGAAAAATCCATCTGGTTCACGAATGCCCTTTAGGGAAGGAAACTACCATCCTTACCTGGTCTGGCCTACATGTGACTCCAGACCCACGGCCATATGGGTGACTCCTATCTGCCCTCTGGGCAATTAAAAATGGGCAATAAATGCTGCCTGGTCAACAATGCCCTCATCCTGTGAGCAAATAAAGGGAAAAATATTATCATTGAATGTTTAATTATGAGATTCAAAATTACTTATCTGAATAGGCAATGAGGATGGTCACACAAGTGACACACTCTCTAATTATTTTTGGCACTTGTGTGGTTTTCACCATCCTTTCAGTTAGACTCCAACTTGTGCACAACTAGCTCTGGGTATCTCTAGGCTACAGCCTTGCAGTTAAGAAGATGGGAGATAGATCACGTGATGAAGGCTCCCAGAATGCATCTAACCAGAATGGGTGGCCCAAAGCTCTCTAGTAGCAGGTGGTACAGCTATTTCTGCCTTCTTGATTTTTGAACTGCTGTGAAGTTGGGCATGAGCCACTCACAGACCTGAAGTGAAGAGGTAGCAGATGGACTACTGGCCTCTTCTATCACCAGACAAGTTGTAAACCTAATTCTACCTCAGGGGAATACTGTGCTGTCTTCGAATCTTGATCTGTAGAAAGTGATATGATTCTCATTTGCTTTAGGTGGGCACTTCCCCTGACTGAAAATCTCCGCTTATTAGTATCACAAACGGTCTGGAAACTAACTGCTTATTTTTAACTGTCCATCCTGCTGCCTACAGCCAGTTGAATAATGTCAAAATAAACCCTTATATATGTATGTTTCCACTTGGACTGTAATCTACATGCTGTGTCTGGAAGGGAAGGGCTACTACCAAATTAACATGTAAATTTGTACGCGATCTGCTTATGTAGATCACATTCCTGTGGCACTGATTGCAAGGAATATTCACAATATTTCACTTCATTCTATAAGTCATCCCTCCTCCAGCATTTCCATCTATCTAAAGGTTTAAAACTTCTCCCCTAGGCCTGGTTCCCCTGTTTGCAATGAAGAGAATTGCCATTGGAGTCATCAAACAGATTCAAATGCATGTGTCAGAGATAGTAAGAACTGCATATGCTGAAGTCAGAGATAACACAGTATGGAGCTGGAAGATCACAGCAGGCCAGGCAGCATCGATGCAAGTGTGTTGTTCATGTACAATTTCATGAGGGCAAACTATTAGCATAAATTTAGATCATGATTCATTGGGTGTTGTGAATTCACCAGCTACCTGAAGGCAAATATATCCCTTGCCTGAGCTTCCCTGGAAATCTGTCGCAGTTTCAGTGGGTGAATTGTAACAGTAGGCATTTTCAATAACATTAAATTTCTGCAGGCATTGCCCTTCAGCTCTCATTATGCCACACCACAGTGAACCAAAAAGTAACAAAGCACCTCTTTTTGTTTTCTTCATTCATGGGGTGTGGATGTCCTGGCCAGGATAGTGTTCATGGCCAAAACTACATGCCTTGGTGCTGAGTGGCCTTCTTTGATTGCGGCTGACATCGAGTTGTAGGGACACCTCAGGTGTTAACAGGTGAGTTCCAGGACATTGGCCCAACAACAATAAACAAATGGCAGACTCCAAGTCAGGATGGTGTGTGGTTTGACAGGGAACTGGAAGGTGGTGGTGTTTCCACACATCTGCTGTCCATGAGTGTTAGCTTTGAAGGTGCTGTTAGAGGAGCTGTGCTGAGTTACTGCAGTTACATCTTGTAGATGATGGTGCTACCCCAACTGTCTGCCTGGAGTGACCAAAAAATTAATAAGGAGAGAAAAATTACAGTGCAAGAGAAAAGAAGCCAGAAATACAGAAAGAAAATAAATATTTGAAGAAGGTAAGAACTATCAAAGTGAGCATTGATCCTATCGAAATTGAGACTGGACAAATAATAATGCAAAGTGAAGAGACAGCAGATGAACTGAATAGGTACTTGCATCAGTCTTCACTCTAACTCACGGTGGCTCAGTGGCTAGCACTGCAGCCTCGCAGCACCAGGGACCCAGATTCAATTCCCGCCTCGGGCGACTGTCTGTATGGAGTTTGCACATTCTTCAGGTGTCTGCGTGGGTTTCCTCCGGGTCCTCCGGTTTCCTCCCACAGTCCAAAGATGTGCAGCTTAGGTGGATCGGCCATGCTAAATTGCCTGTAGTGGTCAGGGGTGTGTGTGGGTTATAGGGGGATGGGTCTGGGTGGGATGCTTCAAGGGGAGGTGTGGGCTTGTTAGGCCGAAGGGCCTGTTTCCACACTGTAGGGAATCTAATCTAAAGGATACAAGTAACATTCCAGAAACAGCAATAAATCAGGAGCTCAGGCAAAACACAATCACAAGAGAAGTATACTACGTAAATTGAGCTGCAGGCTGACAAGTGCCCAAGTCCTGATGGACTTTACATCTAGGTTTTAAACGAAATGGCAAGAGAGTTAGTTCATGTTTTGGTTTCAATTTTCCAAAACATCCTTGATTCAGGGACAGTCCCAACTGACCAGAAGATTGCGAATGTAATTCCTTTATTCTCAAGGGAAGGGGACAGAAAGCAGGAAACTACAGGCCAGTTAGCCTAACATCTGTCACACAGAAAGTGCCCGAAGCTATTATTAAAGATGTTATAACGGGGCACCAGCATAAGTTCAAGGCAATCAGGCAGAGTCAACATGGTTTATGAAAGGGAAATAAAAATTATAGATTGCTGAGGGGATAACATGGATAGAAGGGAACTGGACGATGTATTGCACTTAGATTTTCAGAAGGCATTTGATAAAGTGCCACATCAAAGTTTAGTGCAGAAAATTAAACCTCATGAGAAAGGGGTAACATAGTTGGATAGAAGATTGCCTGCCTAACAGAAGGCAAAGATTTGATTTGATTTGATTTATTATTGTCACGTACTGAGATACAGAGAAATGTTATAGTTTTGTGTACTATCCAGGCAAATTGTATCTTACATAAGGACGCCAGGGTAATAAAACAGAATGCAGAATATATTATTACAGTTGCAGTGAAGGTGCAGAGAAAGATTGACTCTAAGTATGAGTTGTCCACTCAAAAGTCTAATAACAGCAGGGATAAAGTTGTTCCTGGGCCTCCTGCAGTGCCAGAACGATGCTACCCGAAGGTTGCAGGAACAGCAACTGATATTCCGCTTGGGAACCCTGCAGCCCAATAGTATCAATGTAGGCTTCATAAGCTTCAAAATCTCCCCTCCCCCCACCGCATCCCTAAACTAGCCCAGCTCATCCCCACCTCCCTAACCTGTCCTTCCTCCCACTTATCCCCTCCTTCTACCTCAAGTCCCACTCCCATCTCCTACCTACTAGCTTCATCCCACCCCCTTGACCTGTCCGTCCTCCCTGGACTGACCTATCTCCTCCCTACCTCCCCACCTATACTCACCTCTACTGGCTCCATTCCCACCTCTTTGACCAGTCTGTCTCCTCTCTGCCTATCGTCTCCTCTCTCCATCTTCTATCTGCCTCCCCCTCTCTCCCTATTTATTTCAGAACCCCCTTCCTCTCCCCCATTTCTGAAGAAGTGTCTAGGCCCGAAACGTCAGCCTACCTGCTCCTCTGATGCTGCTTGGCCTCCTGTGTTCATCCAGCTCTACACCTTGTTATCCCAGACTCTCCAACATCTGTAGTTCCTGCTTTCCTTGAATCATTTGGTAAGTGTTTTCAAACTTTTGTATCTTCTGCCTGACCGAAGACAGTGGAAGAGAGTATGATGGATAGAAGGGGTCTTTGATTATCTTGGCTGCTTTCCCAAGGCAGCAGACAGTATAGATGGAGTCGGTGAATGGAAGACTGGTTTTTGTGATGGACTGGGCTGCGTTCATAACTGTCTGTAATTTCTTACAGCATTGGGCAGAGCAGTTGTTATACCAAGCTGTGATGCATCCAGTGGGATGCTTTCTACAGTGCATCTATAAAAATTGGTAAGAGTCATTGCGGATATGCCAGATTTCCTTAGCCTTCTGAGGAATTGGAGGCATTGGTGTGCTTTGGGAAGATGTAATGTGTGGTATGCCTCAGGGATCGGTATGAGGTATCAACTGCTTACAATTTATGTAAGTGACTTAGATGAAGGGGCATGAGATATGGTTGCCACATCAAATTTGCTGATAACACAAAAAAGATAGAAAAGTAAGTTGTGAAGGGGATACAGGAGGTTACAAAAAATATATAGATAGGTTAAGTAATGGGCGAGATGTGGCAAATGTGAAATTGCCCATTTTGATACGAAGAATAAGAAAGAAGCATATTATCTAAAAGATGAAAGATTGCAGAGCTCTGTGATGCAGAGGGATTTGGGCGTCCTGTATAGGAATTGCTCAAGGTTATTATGCAGATAGAAAGCTAATAGAATTCTGTCATAGATCATAAGCAGAATTGAATACAGAAGCTGGGAGGTTAAGCTTCAATTATAAAGTGCACTGGGTGAGGCCATGTCTTAATTCACTAATGGAATGTGAGTACCGCTCAGAGAGCTACGAATCTTCGAAATTCTCTTCTGGATATAGTCCTTGCATATTTTTAAGGCAGAGTAGATGTATTCTTATTAAGCAAGGAGGTGAAAGGTTATCAAGGATGGCTGGGAATGGGATTGCTATCAGATCAAACACCATCTCATTGAATGAGGCAGAGAGACTGAATACACCACTCCTGCTCCTAATTCATATGTTCTTATAGAAGGAAGTGAATGATGAAGATGGTGGATGTGCTGCCAATAAAGTGGCTCGCTTTGTCCGAGATGGTGTTGAGCTTCCTGAGTGTTGTCAGGCCAGCCCATGACAAGAAACTGGAATAGGCAGAGTCAGGTTGGAGTTGTGACAGATAGAGCTCAAGGAGAAGAGGAGAATATGACAGAGACCGACTGTAGAAAGAAGACTTAAGGGCAATATAAACTAAACTAAGGTTCTTGTAGTGCCCTTCCTTGTGAGCTAGAAGGCTCAGGTTCAATTCCTACCTGCTCCAGGGGTGTGTCACAACAATTCTAAAAAGATTGCTTCATCATATCTATAAACAAAAATAAAAAGAACGGCCATTGACTAAGGAGCAGCCATGAGAGAGGGAGGAATAAGGGGATGAGTCGGGTGGGTTCAGTGAGGGCAGAGAAAGAGCAGAAGCTGAGAGAGGACTAAGGAATGTGGTATCTGAATTGAAAACCACCAGGGGCCCAGTGTTGTGATTAACACCAGCCACAGGGGCCAAGCAAAGAGTTACAGCCTATTGTGAGGTCAGATAGTTTCAACAAATTCTGTGGGCACCCATTGCTTAGCACATGACTGAAGTTACATGACAGAGAAATGAGGCTGTTTAAAATTAAAGCGATCCCACTTTCTAGACTCTCATATGAGGAAATGTTTAGCAGGGACAAAGCAAGAGCCAGCTCTTGTGGAACTGTACCAGTCTGAGTCAGGACCTTCAGAAAAGGAGGGCAAAAAGATTGGAAGAATTAAATTGGCACATTTTCAAGCTCTGATCTCCCTATGAAGTCAGAATTTCTGAATAAATTTGAAACCAGATGGCAGTATACACAGGACACCTGACGTGCAACAATGTTTCTACTTCCTAGATTCACAAAAGATTCAGAAGTCCTCATATGTCCTGGGGACTTTTGAAACATGTGATAAGGGGCATTCCTGTCTCCTGGTAAGTTCCCATTCCAGTTTCTTTTTACAAGTTTTCGATGTTCTCAGCAGCTTTGAAGATTAAAACTAAGAGACTATTGAGCCCAACAATCACCAGAGATGATTTGTGGGTTTTTCCTTCAAAATGTATCAGTAATTTCGAGCACCAGAGGTACTGGTCTGTCATATATTACACTGCGGCAAAACAGCACAACCGTTTCTGAGTGGCACCTAAAAATACTTTCCTCCCACTCTTTACCATCTACCTTGACGCAGTAAATAGCTTAACCACTTGGAGTCAGAGGATTCCCTCCCTCAGACTGTTTTAAACTCATTGCTCTTAGGAAAAGCAGTAGGAGGGTGTGCTCAGAAGCCTGAGGTTAGGAAGGAGATTCACTGGGGTTTTTGGTGCTCAAAACCTTCCAGTGACCCCAGCTGTAAAGTGCAGGATCAAGGCCAGATTGCCCTCAATATTCTTAATGTTTGCTCATGCTCAGAGGATGCAGGCGGCCTAAGGCAGGAAGCTTTCAACATCTTCAAGAATGTTGATTTGATTTATTGTAGTCATGTGTACCCAAGTACAATGAAAAGCTTTGTCTGCAAGCAGTGAAGGCAGATCATGGAAAGTAAGGACATACAGGTCATAGGGTGTTTCGACAGAGTGAGGCATACAATGTTACACTGCCCGGAAGTACATGAAGCAAAATCAACATTAACAAAATCAACATTATTTGAAGTTAGAGAGTCCATTCAGCAGTCTAGTAACGGCAGGGAAGAAGCTGTTCTTGAACCTTTTGGAGCATATGTTCAAGCTTCTGTACCTTCTGCCTGATGAGAGGGGTTGTAGGAGAGTATTTCAGGGGTGGGAGGAATCTTTGATGATGTTGGCAGCCTTTCTGCAGCAATGAGAAGTGTAAATGGAGTCCATGGATGGAAGGTTGGCTTCTGTCATGGTCTAGGCTGTGCACATAACCTTCTGCAGTTTCTTACGTGGGCACAACTGTTGCCAAACCAGGCTGTTAAGCACTTGGATAGAACACTTTCTATGGTGTATCTGTAAAATTTGGTGAGGGTTCTTATTTCCTAAGCCACCCGAGGAAGAAGAGGCATTGTTGTGCCATCTTGACCATTTCATCTACATGGGAAGTCCAGGACAGGTTGTCGGCCATCATTTCTCCTGGAACTTAATGCTCTCAACCCTCTCAACTTCAGGTCTGTTGAAGTAGATGGGAGTGTTCCCCTCCTTTCTTTCTGAAGTCAGTGATTGGTTCTTTTGTTCTGTTGATATTGAGAGAGAGTTTGTTATCAATGCACCACATCACCAAGCCCTCTATCTCCTTTCTGTATTCTGAGTCATCATTGTTCAATATCTATTTCATTCTGACAGATAGGAAACTAAAACTGATGTGTGATGTAGAGGAATGTTATTGACTTTTAAACACAGTGAAAGGTATCTTTTTATCATTTTTTCATTCATTATCACATCAATTCAATACAATCCATAATATGGATTCAATACGTTGTGCTCTGACAGAAACTCCCTTTCCATAACACCTTTGTAGCGTGATCTCTTTCCTGCTAGATGGCCCACAACTTTGTTACCATTAGGAATTTGTCGGGTTTCCCAATATCTTTGCAAATGATAGGTGGGAGCTGTTTGTTGAAGTTCAACACCAACACTAATCTTCAATATCCACTTTGCTGTTCCTGCCAGCAAGTGAAGTTCTCTCTAATTACATTGTTCCATTCCCCCATAACCTTCAGGAATCTCCCTGGGAAGTCCTTTCTGAATTTGATTATTCTGACAACAGAACACCACCTTCTATTGAGGTGTCATTTCCATTAGGCCAATACTGTGCTGCCTTTGCTGGATCCCATAATGTCATTCTCTGCATCATTTGCTGAGAGTTCATCCGGAATTATTAGTCTTTGCTGTTGGCCTAAATTGATTCAGTATTTTTAGTTTCATAGAGTCATACAGAAATAGACCTTTTGGTCCAACTCACCCATGCCAACCAGGGTTCCCCAAATCGACCTTGACCCACTTGCTTGTGTTTGGCCTATATTCCCCTAAATCTTTCCTATTCGTGTCTCTGTCCATATGTTATATCTGAAACTGCATCTCCCGCTTCCCCTGGCAGTTCATTCCGTACCACGCTCTGTATAAAAGTTATCACTCAGGTCCTTTTTAAAACTTTCTCCTCTCACCTTAAAAATATACCACTACTTTTGAACTCACCCACCCAAGGGAACCGACTTTGGCTATTCACCTTATCTGTACCCCTTATCATTTTATAGACTCTATAAAGTCACCCCTTAATCTCCTATGCTGCCATGAACAAATTCCCAGCCTATCTAGCCTAACCTTATGACAAAAGCCCCCCAGTTCTGGCAACATACTTGTAAATAGTTTCTGGACCCTCTCCAATTTAATAATATCCTTTCCATAACAGGGCAACCAGAACACAGGACTTCAAAGATAACAAAGTGTGGAGCTGGATGAACACAGCAGGCCAGGCAGCATCTGCTCCTCTGATGCTGCTTGGCCTGCTGTGTTCATCCAGCTCCACACCTTGTTATCTCGGATTCTCCAGCATCTGCAGTTCCAATTATCTCTGACACAGTTTTAACCACAGTATTTCAAAAGTGGCTTCACCAACATACTGTAGAACCTCAACATGACATCCCGACTCCTGTACTCAAAGGTCTGAGCAATGAAAGCATGCATGCTTAATGCCTTCTTAACCATCCTATCTACCTGTGACATCACTTTCAAAGAATTATTTACCTAAACCCCTAGGTCTCTCTGTTTGATAGCACCAGCCATTTTTGAGGTGAAAGTTAGTTAGAGTGGTCAAGAAGGCACACGGCATGCTTTCCTTCATCGGCCGGGGTATTGAATACAAGAGTTGGCAGGTCATATTATAGTTGTATAGGACTTTGGTTCGGCCACATTTAGAATACTGTGTACAGTTCTGGTCGCCGCTTTACCAAAAGGATGTGGATGCTTTGGAGAGGGTGCAGAGGAGATTCACCATGATGTTGCCTGGTATGGAGGGCGCTAGCTATGAAGACAGGTTGAGTAGATTAGGATTATTTTTTAAAGATGCAAATTGAGGGGGGACATGATTGAGGTCTACAAAATCATGAGGGGTATAGACAAGGTGGATAGCAAGAAGCTTTTTCCCCAGAGTGGGGGACTCAATTACTAGGGGTCATGAGTTCAAAGTGAGAGGAGCACAGTTTAAGGGAGATATGCGTGGACAGTTCTTTACGCAGAGGGTGGTAGGTGCCTGGAATGCGTTGCGAGGGGAGGTAGTAGACGTAGACACGATAGTGTCTTTTAAGATGTATCTGGACAGGTACATGGATGGGCAGGGAGCAAAGGGATACAGACCCTGAGAAAATAGATGACAGGTTTAGACAGAGGACCTCGATCAGTGCAGGCTTTGAGGGCTGAAGGGCCTCTTCCTGTGCTGTAATTTTCTTTGTTCTTTGTTCTTTACTCTTAGTTCAGTTGGCCAGAGAATTAGAGTACGGTGCAGAATAAAGCCATCAGCACAGGTTTCATTCCCAAACTAACTGTAGCAAGTCAAGGAGACCTCCAACCTCACCTTCCCCGTGTGCAGCGCTTACCATGAAGCTGTACCTAACCAATTGTCTCTCTCTAATGGAGAACGATACCAAATAGTCTTTTGTGGAGTGGTCACTCCTTACATTCGCAAAGCAATTGATCTTCTATCTCATGCTTCTCTGGTGTCCATCCTGCTCGCTGTCAGGGCAAAATTGAACACTTGAAGGTTTGAGGCACCTGGAGGGAGGTCAAAGTCCTCACTCAGTCCTGTGCACACCCAGCAGAGTGAAGCTCCTTGTACATTCCCAGCAGACAGTGAAGCTCCCCTATACATTTCCAGCAGAGAGTGATCCTCCTTGTACACACCCAGCAGAGAGTGAAGCTTCCTGTGCATTCCCAGCTGACAGTGAAGCTTCCGGTACACACCCAGCAGAGAGTGAAGCTCCCTGTACTTTCTCAGAGAGTGAAGCTCCTGCACATTCCCAGCAGAGAGTGAAGCTCCCTGTACATTCCCAGCAGAGAGTGAAACTCCCTGTACATTCCCAGCTGAGTGAAGCCCCTGCACATTCCCAGCAGAGTGAAGCTCCCTGTACATTCCCAGCAGAGTGAAGCTCCCTGTACTTTCTCAGAGAGTGAAGCTCCTGCACATTCCCATCAGAGAGTGAAGCTCCCTGCACATTCCCAGAAGTAAGTGAAGCTGTCTGTACATTCCTAGCAGAGAGTGACACTCCCTGTACATTCTCAGAGAGTGACACTCCTGCACATTCGCAGCAGAGAGTGAAGCTTCCTGTGCATTCCCAGCTGACAGTGAAGCTTCTGGTACACACCCAGCAGAGAGTGAAGCTCCCTGTACTTTCTCAGAGAGTGAAGCTCCTGCACATTCCCAGCAGAGAGTGAAGCTCCCTGTACATTCCCAGCAGAGTGAAGCTCCCTGTACTTTCTCAGAGAGTGCAGCTCCTGCACATTCCCAGCAGAGAGTGAAGCTCCTGTAATTCCCAACAGAGAGTGAAGGTGCATGTTCATACCCAGCAGAAAGTGAAGCTCCTGTATATACTCAACGGATTAATCCCTCTGGTATCCCTGCTTTCCCTTTGTTGTCATTTTTGAGGGGGGAGATGAGTACTGATTTTTCTGACGCTCCTTGCCTGCAGACAGTGACATGCCGTCTGAGCGTGTTTTATGAATGGATTGCCCACAACTCTAAGCTCGAACGTCCTGTTGGACTTCATAAATTAATGCTTGCCCACCCATGAAATTCAGCACTTTATCTATAATGAGCTGAGTAATTACACGAGAATATCCTCTGCTGTGGAGAAATCGCTGCTACTAATGGGCCCATCACCCATACTTAGCCTCAACAAGAACAAGGTTCTGCCCATTTTCCCTGAACTATTGGTCCAGTAACTTAACCTTTCCACTACCCTATCCATCAGCCCGCTTCAGAATGTTACCAATATCACCCAGACCTGCTATCTTGCCACTGACTATTGCAATAAGGTAATGTTACTGAAACTGATGAAGGGTCTAGGCCTGAAATGTCAGCTTTTGTGCTTCTAAGATGCTGCTTGGCATGCTGTGTTCATCCAGCTCCACATTTTGTTATCTTGGATTCTCCAGCATTTGCAGTTCCCATTATCAATGTTACTGAAAGGATTCACTTCTGAACTGTTTGTGAGCCTTACTGGGAAATTGAACAGATCCTTGTGGAGTGCCACTTCCTGCCGACAAGCCCTAGTCGTAACCAACCCTGAACCGTCCTGTTTTCCACTCAGCATCACCTCCTCTTGTCAAACCCATCTTTATTTAGGCCAACTAATTTTCCATTTGCCCTGCATTTAAAACTGACATGCAGAAGGTTAGCGAGGACATCTGACAATCCAAGTCAGTAAATTATAATCATCAGCGGAACCTCATCCATTAATTTAGAGCCATTTTTCTCAAGGAAATCCGGTGGTTTGTGGGACATGGCCCTGTGGCTCCTAAAATCATATTCTGTGTCCTTGAATAGAAACTAGTCTCCCAAAGCTTGGCAGCCAGGGAAAGAAAGAGTTAATTCCATTCTGGCAAGAAGCCACAGTTGTTTACTCACTGACTTCTGAATCCACATCTTTCCAATTGAATGTTAAAACCATCTGCCCTCAGGCAGACATTACAGATCCCATGACCCTATTGAAAGATGGTTGGGGATGTACTGCCAACAATTTTGGGCAACATTGGTCCCTCAGCTAAGATCCTCAAAATGGATTGTTCAGTCATTACCAGCCTGCTGTGCACCAATTACCTCCTGATGTTATAGCAGCACCTTGACTTCATGAGGTGTAAAGTACTTTGAGATCACACTGAGGCCATGACAGGCACGATATAAATGCATCTCTCTTTCATTTGACACAAGCACTCACCTTGCCACCTTACCCTCCGGCACCCAAACCCTGTCACTTGACACCTGCCTAACTGGCACCTTTGCACCCTACT
Organism: Stegostoma tigrinum; assembly: GCF_030684315.1. Lineage (NCBI taxonomy): Eukaryota > Metazoa > Chordata > Chondrichthyes > Orectolobiformes > Stegostomatidae > Stegostoma > Stegostoma tigrinum. The sequence continues at coordinate 112,354,723 of NC_081358.1, read as the reverse complement.
ACCCTGTCACCCTAAATCCTATTCATCTGGCATCCAAACCCCAAAGCCAACCCCCTTCCTAGATGGCATCCTATTTATCTGTTAGCCTACTTACCTGAAACCACATTCACTTTAACCATTTTGCACCCTACCCGCCCAACATCCAAACTTCATGTATTTACAGTTTAATAGCAGCTGTAAGGACCTTTACATTCCAGAATACAGCAGCTTACTGCTGCGAAAGCAGGCTACAGTTTGTCTTCGATAACAAAGTGTGGAGCTGGATGAACACAGCAGGCCCAGCAGCATCTCAGGAGCACAAAAGCTGACGTTTCGGGCCTAGACCCTTCATCAGAGAGGGGGATGGGGTGAGGGTTCTGGAATAAATAGGGAGAGAGGGGGAGGCGGACTGAAGATGGAGAGAAAAGAAGATGGGGGAGAGGAGAGTATAGGTGGGGAGGTAGGGAGGGGATAGGTCAGTCCAGGGAAGACGGACAGGTCAAGGAGGTGGGATGAGGTTAGTAAGTAGGAGATGGAGGTGCGGCTTGGGGTGGGAGGAAGGGATGGGTTAGAGGAAGAACAGGTTAGGGAGGCAGAGACAGGCTGGACTGGTTTTGGGATGCAGTGGGTGGAGGGGAAGAGCTGGGCTGGTTGTGTGGTGCAGTGGGGGGAGGGGACGAACTGGGCTGGTTTTGGGATGCGGTGGGGGAAGGGGAGATTTTGAAGCTGGTGAAGTCCACATTGATACCATTGGGCTGCAGGGTTCCCAAGCGGAATATGAGTTGCTGTTCCTGCAACCTTCGGGTGGCATCATTGTGGCACTGCAGGAGGCCCATGATGGACATGTCATCTAAAGAATGGGAGGGTGAATGGAAATGGTTTGCGACTGTGAGGTGCAGTTGTTTATTGCGAGGTGTTCTGCAAAGTGGCCCCCAAGCCTCCGCTTGGTATCCCCAATGTAGAGGAAGCCACACCGGGTGCAGTGGATGCAGTATACCACATTGGCAGATGTGCAGGTGAACCTCTGCTTAATATGGAAAGTCATCATGGGGCCTGGGATTGGGGTGAGGGAGGAGGTGTGGGGGCGAGTGTAGCATTTCCTGCGGTTGCAGGGGAAGGTGCCGGGTGTGGTGGGGTTGGAGGGCAGTGTGGAGCGAACAAGGGAGTCACGGAGAGAGTAGTCTCTCCGGAAAGCAGACAAGGGTGGGGATGGAAAAATGTCTTCGGTGGTGGGCTCAGATTGTAGATGGCGGAAGTGTTGGAGGATGATGCGTTGTATCCGGAGGTTGGTGGGCTGGTGTGTGAGAACAAGGGGGATCCTCTTTGGGCGGATGTGGCGGGGGCGGGGTGTGAGGGATGTGTTGCGGGAAATGCGGGAGACGCGGTCAAGGGCGTTCTTGACCACTGTCGGGGGAAAGTTGCAGTCCTTGAAGAACTTGGACATCTGGGATGTGCGGGAGTGGAATGCCTCATCGTGGGAGCAGATGCGGCAGAGACGGAGGAATTGGGAATAGGGGATGGAATTTTTGCAGGAGGGTGGGTGGGAGGAGGTGTATTCTAGGTAGCTGTGGGAGTCGGTGGGCTTGAAATGGACAACAGTTACAAGCTGGTTGCCTGAGATAGAGACTGGGAGGTCCAGGAAGGTGAGGGATGTGCTGGAGATGGCCCAGGTGAACTGAAGGTTGGGGTGGAAGGTGTTGGTAAAGTGGATGAACTGTTCGAGCTCCTCTGGGGAGCAAGAGGCAGCGCCGATACAGTTATCAATGTAACGGAGAAAGAGGTGGGGTTTGGGGCCTGTGTAGGTGCGGAAGAGGGACTGTTCCACGTAACCTACAAAGAGGCATCCCCTATTCCCAATTCCTCCGCCTCCGCCGCATCTGCTCCCACGATGAGCTTGGGAACCCTGCAGCCCAATGGTATCAATGTGGACTTCACCAGCTTCAAAATCTCCCCTTCCCCCACCGCATCCCAAAACCAGCCCAGTTCGTCCCCTCCCCCCACTGCACCACACAACCAGCCCAGCTCTTCCCCTCCACCCACTGCATCCCAAAACCAGTCCAACCTGTCTCTGCCTCCCTAACCTGTTCTTCCTCTCACCCATCCCTTCCTCCCACCCCAAGCCACACCTCCATCTCCTACCTACTAACCTCATCCCACCTCCTTGACCTGTCCGTCTTCCCTGGACTGACCTATCCCCTCCCTATCTCCCCACCTATACTCTCCTCTCCACCTATCTTCTTTTCTCTCCATCTTCGGTCCGCCTCCCCCTCTCTCCCTATTTATTCCAGAACCCTCACCCTATCCCCCTTTCTGATGAAGGGTCTAGGCCCGAAACGTCAGCTTTTGTGCTCCTGAGATGCTGCTGGGCCTGCTGTGTTCATCCAGCTTCACACTTTATTATCTTGGATTCTCCAGCATCTGCAGTTCCCATTATCTCTGATAAAGTTTGTCTTCCTCTGACATTCTTCACTGCAAGGGGGCCGTCAGACTGGAAGTATGGCTCTGCCTTTCTGAAGGAGAGCCAAGACAATCTCTTTGCAGAAATGCAGAGCTCCCTGCTTTCATTTAAAAAAGAATATGGGAATTTGTGTGGGATTACCACTCTTTGCCAATCAACCAATCGCTCTTAAAACATTTGCAGGGTTTCAGCATTTTTCACGCATTATACTTATTAAAATCAACGTATGCGCTCACACTAATATGTGTTGCAGAACCAATAATAAACGCCAATGTGTAAATGCATTAACAAATTGCCATGAGTACAACATTAATGGGGATATAATTGAAGAACCTAATGGTAATCATTGAGCATACAAGGCTGTCCATCAGGCAAACATTAAGCTCATGAATGCTTTAATGAGGAATTGATCTGCATAAATGGTAAATATAATGTTACCTATTAAATATAATGGAGACAGAACTTTGAAAATAATTGTACATCGTAATTTTCTTTCAATCTAATAGTTATGAGTTACATGCATTTGACTGTCATAAATAATAGAATTTAACTCGCTTATGTTCACCCAGTCTCTGCCATAAAACCCATTGCCTACAGCTGTCTCTCCAGCAGAGAAATGATATAAAACTATTCAGACTGCCAGCATCAACAGGCCATCATTACTGACCCTGCATCCTCCTCAGCGATAATATAATTGTACACACCCTGTACATACCATTGATAGTAACCTCTTACTTAAAGCAGCTACACAATGCATCATTCGGCACATGGGATTTTCTTGATCTTTTGCATTTATTTTTTATGTCAACACTTATGAAATTTATGACAACTTTACAAAAGCTTTATCACTGGACATCTAAATGGAGAGAAATTAGAGGACACAAATACAAGCTTGTGAAAGATAATGGGAACTACAGATGCCGGAGAATCTGAGATAACAAAGTGTGGAGCTGGATGAACACAGCAGGCCCAGCAGCATCTTAGGAGCACAAAAGCTGACGTTTCGGGCCTAGTCCCTTCATCAGAAGTGGGTGTTCATCCAGCTCCGCACTTTGTTATTACAAGCTTGTGAGGTGTGCTTTTGGAAATTATACCCAAGACTGGGTTTGAAATGCTCTCGCATACTACAGCAAATAGAAAGGTGCCGTCTCCTAACTGGAAGGTAACAAGGCTAAAGAGAGAACTGCATTGTAAACGTCAAAAGTATTGTAATTTCATTGAGGCAGCTTAGAGTGCAACATGCCAAATGTTGAAAAGTTGAATTATTCATAATCTGCAATTTGAAATGTTTTGGAACGTACTTTCACAAAATGTCATGAGAAAAGTAATCTTTGAAATAAAGGATCAAATAGGCAACGCTTTTGAGGATGAGCATGTTTTGGAGTATTACTGGTTTAAGTGCAGTCAAAGAATTGTGATGCCTTTACTGTTGATACTATCTGACTGATAGTGCACCCTTTAAATTGACATCTCTGCATTAATTCGGTGCCTTTGCCTTCTATAATTACAGTTAGCTGTTGGATGACGAGAATGCATTTGTGCTTCAAAATGTCAACTTGTATGTAACAAAGAGCTCTCAAGAAAATCTCAAAAGACACTGTTGACATTCCAGAGGTATTTTCAGTGAGATAAGCAAACATCTCAGAATGCAGATTGGTGAAAAACAACTAGGAGCCAGTGGTTTGGGATGTGGATTGCTTCCTAGATGCCTATCAGTTTTAAATATACTGTAGAGGAATGTACTTTCAATAAGTACTCGCTAATCCTGGAGTGTGGGGCCTCTTGTGATGCAGTGGCAATGATCCTACCTCTCGATCAGGAGGCCTGGGTTTAAATCTCATGTACTCCAGAAATGTGTCATAACATCTCTGAACAGGCTGATTAGGAAAATACCTACTGCTGGAGTTTAAATCGCTGTGAAAGTTTGAAATTTGTTATGTTTGTGTTTGTCCTAAGGACCACAAGACAAAAAGCCTCAGCAATATTCAGTGCAGAATTTCCAAAGGTACTCTATAAGTGCTGATAGTCTGGACATTTTAAATAAATTTCTCATCAGCTTCAAACCATTGCCATGCATCACTCATACCTTTGATACATAGAGGAGAAGCTAATTAGAGGAACTGGGAAAAGTCACAGAGAAACGAAACATCAGATGTAACAAAGTATGGAGCTGGATGAACTCAGCAGGCCAAGCAGCATCTTAGGAGCACAAAAGCTGACGTTTCGGGCCTAGACCGGGGGATGGGGAGAGGGTTCTGAAATAAATAGGGAAGGGGGGGAGGCGGCTCAAAGGTGGATAGAGGAGAAGATAGGTGAAGAGGAGACAGACAAGTTAAAGGGGCGGGGATGGAGCCTGTAGAGGTGAGTATAGGTGGGGAAGTAGGGAGGGGATAGGTCAGTCCTGGGAGAGCAGGGTGAGGTTAGTAGGAAGGAAATGGAGGTGCAGCTTGAGGTGGGAGGAGGGGATAGGTGAGAGGAAGAACAGATTAGGGAGGCGGAGACGAGCTGGGCTGGTTTTGGGATGCAGTGTGGGGAGGGGAGATTTTGAAGCTTGTGAAATCCGCATTGATACCATTGGGCTGCAGGGTTCCCAAGCAGAATATCAGTTCTGTCCTGCAACCTTCGGGTGGCATCACTGTGGCACTGCAGGAGGCCCAGGATGGACATGTCGTCTGAGGAATGGGAGGGGGAGTGGAAATGGTTCGCAACTGGGAGGTGCAGTTGTTTACTGCGAACTGAGCGGAGGCGTTCTGCAAAGCGGTCCCCAAGCCTCCGCTTGGTTTCCCTGATGTAGAGGAAACCACAACGGCTACAGTGGATGCAGTATACCACATTGGCAGATGTGCAGGTGAACAACTGCTTGATGTGGAAAGTCATCTTGTGGCCTAGGATGGGGGTGAGGGAGGAGGTGTGGGGGCAAGTGTAGCACTTCCTGCGGTTGCAGGGGAAGGTGCCGGGTGTGGTGGGGTTGGAGGAGAATGTGGAGCGGACAAGGGAGTCCTGGAGAGAGTGGCCTTTCTGGAAGGCAGACAAGGGTGGGGATGGAAAAATGTCTTCGGTGGTGGAGTCGGATTGCAGACGGCGGAAGTGTCGAAGGATGATGCGTTGCATCTGGAGGTTGGTGGGGTGGTATGTGAGGACAAGGGGGATTCTCTTTTGGTGGATATTGCGGTGGTGGGGTGTGAGGGATGAGTTGTGGGAAATGCGGGAGACACAGTCGAGGGCATTCTCGACCACCGCGGGAGGAATGTTGAGGTCCTTGAAGAACGAGGACATCTGGGATGTGTGGGCGTGGAATGCCTCATCCTGGGAGCAGATGCAGCGGCGGTAAAGGAATTGAGAGTAGGGGATGGAATTTTTGCAGGAAGGTGGGTGGGAGGTGGTGTATTCCAGGTAGCTGTGGGAGTCAGTGGGCTTGAAATGGACACTGGTATGTAGGTGGTTGCCTGAGATGGAGTCAGAAAGGTCCAGGAATGTGAGGGATGTGTTGGAGATGTTCCAGGTGAACTTAAGGTTGGGGTGGAAGGTGTTGGTGAAGTGGATGAACTGTTCGAGTTCCTCTTGGGAGCACGAGGTGGTGCCGATACAGTCATCAATGTAACGGAAGAAGAGGTGGGGTTTGGGGCCTGTGTAGGTGCGGAAGAGGGACTGTTCCACATAACTTACTTGATCTCATAATGTAAGAGTACAGTGTCCTCCAAAGAAAAGAAAAGAGCAGATAATAATTTTCCAGAAAATTCTAGACTGTCAGAATCTATTCGCTCAGGCAAATAGAGTTGAGGCCATAAGAGTTAACACTAAATCAAAGTAAGAAACATTGCTGGTCCCTTTCCTGTACATCGATCTATTCAGTAACAGTTGTTCACATTTCACTGAAACTTGAAGGCTGGAACTTGAGTTCTCAAAGACTGGAAATGAACAGGGATTAGAGAATCACATACAATGGTCTCTTTGATTTGATTTGATTTGATTTGATTTATTAGTGTTGCATATACTGAGATCCAGTGAAAAGTTTTGTTTTGCTTACTATCCAGGCAAATCAAACCTTATAGAAGTACAGCAGGGCATTAGAACTGAATGCAGAATGTAGCGTTACAGCTACAGAGAAGGTGCAAAGAAAGATCAGCTTTAATATGTGAGAGGCCCATTTATAAGTCTGATAACAGCAGGGAAGAATCTGTTATTGAATCTGTTAGTACGTGTTTTCAAACTTTTGTCTTCCTCATTCTCTTTTCTCTTCCTGCTCCTACACCATTACCATGCCTCCCTCCCTCCCATGCTCCCCTTCATGGCATTAATGAAAAGCACAATGTGCTGACACCAACTTTACCTCACCGCCATCATCCCTGGATTCCTGAACCATTGATAGACGTTCCAACTACCATTCCGACATCCCAAGCTAGGTTAATTGAAATTTCTTTCTGTTAAGTATTTGGGACTCAGGCCATTGCTTTCTCCAAACTCTGATCCTACCTTCCAACTCCATCCCCCTCCCTCACAAGCATGCGAGATTAAACCAATCTGGCTGCCCAAACTGGCACATCTAATGAACTTCACCCATTCATTTGCATCATTGATGAGGCTTCAGAGTCCACTTGCTGCTGAAACCCTTATTCATGTCATTATTGCCATTAGATTTGACTATTCCAATGTAATCCTCACTGAACTGTACATATTCCACAGTCTTTAAGCCTGAGATCAAAATTCACTGTTCATGTCTTAACTTGCACTAAGTCTTGTTCACCTACCTATACTGTATCTGACCTTCATTGGCTCTCAATCTCAGATCTCTTGATTTTGAAATTCTCATTCTCGTTTTCAGATCCCTCTATGGTCTCTCCCCATCCATGGTCTAGCCAATGCTGAAACTCCCTAAGACATCTACACTCCACCAATTGTGGTTTCTTATGCATTTCCAGTTATGATTGCACCACTATGTGTGGCAATGTCTTCAGCTGCTGGGCCCAAGCACTCAAATTCCCTCCCTCTATCTACTGCCTCTCTACTTTGCTTTCTCCTTCAACATGGTCCTTCGAGGGCTGAGGGCTGTCCCAAGCAGCTGGTCAATGATTCAGAGGTCTTGGTGAAGGGTAATATGGAAAGGGTGATGAATAATACCGAGTGATATTATCACTAGACTTTTAATCCAAAGATCGAGATAACATTCTGGGAACTCGGGTTCAAATACTGCCACAGCAGATGGTGGAATTGGAATTCAATAGAAGCTGGAATTAAGAATCTAATGATGACCATGAAATCATTGCTGATTATCAGAAAACCCATCTAGCTCAGTAAAGTCCTTTAGGGAAGGAAGCTGCTATCCTTACCTGATCTAACATACATGTGACTCAAGACCCAGAGCAATGCGGGTGACACTTAACTGCTTCAGAGATAGTAGGAACTGCAGATGCTGGAGAATCTGAGATAACAAGGTGTAGGGCTGGATGAACACAGCAGGTCAAGCAGCATCAGAGGAGCGGGAAAGCTGAAGTTTTGGGCCTAGACCCTTCTTCAGAAATGTCTGAGAGACTCTTCCTGTGCCTAAACAGCAGTTGCCCATGCTCCCACAGCTATTGATACAGTTTTGGTCATTAAAGAGAGTGAACAAAGATATTCAGTGGAATATCTTTAATTGAATAATAGAAATAATAGAAGGAATAATAGAAAAGTGAGACTTAGCCCCAAATGTTAATCATATCCGCCTGGGAAAAATAAGGCAGATGAGCATAGATACATAGAAACAAAGAAGATAGGAGCAGGAGGAGGCCATTCGGCCCTTTCGAGCCTTCTCTGCCATTCATCATGATAATGGCTGTTTGTCCAACTGAATAGCCAAACCCTGCTTTCTCTCCATAACCTTTGACCCCATTCACCACAAGTGCAATATCTAGCCGCCTCTTGAATCCATTCACTGTTTAGGCACCAACTACTTCCTGTGATAATGAATTCCACAGCAATTAAATACTTGCTGTATTTTCACACCATGACTACCCTGATCATGATTTTATTGATCTAATGGAAGGGAGCAGCAGGTTGAGTTAAGAAACTGCCTATGTTATACAAACAGTGGAATAAATAAAGAGCAGTACTTACATCTGCTGGACTGGTGAGACTATTGAGGGAGATCCTGCAGGTCCTCACTCCCCACTTGGGAGCTGACCACCTCTGTCACTGCTCTCTAGTAGGCAAGATAACCAGTAGCATTCCTGCTACTTCTTTACCTTCACCTTTATTGGAGAGATTCCTGAGAACCTGGGGACTTGCCTTCAACTCACTTCAGAGAAAAACTTTCCCGAAGATGATGGTACAGCGGTAATGTCACTGAATTAGTAATCCAATAGTCCAAGCGGATCCTCTTACATTTGGTGGAATCCCTGTCCAATTAATAAAAATATAGAAATGACCATGAAACTATTGTTACAAAAAAAACCTACCTGGGTCCCTTCGGAGGAGGAAATCTGCCATCCATACTTGATCTGATCTACATATGACTCCAATGCGTTTGACTCTTAACTGCCTCTGAAATGGTCTAGTGCACCATTCAGTTTATGAACAGTTAGGGATGGACAACACATGCTGACTTTGTCAGAGAAACCCATGAAAGAATAAATCTCTATTTACCGAGATGCTGGGCAGAGGTGATGTTGAATTCAAGGTGCATTTGGATTTTAAAGTCTCAAAAATGTGCCAATCTCTATGTCAAAGAGTGTGCGGAGCTATTTGTCAAGCCATGAATGGTAGACCGTAGGATAGCATCCCATCTCTGCTGGGCAGAACTGATGGTCTTTGAAACTTGAATTGTGGCGCTGTAAATGTGGATCACAGCTCAGTCTCATCTCCAGACACCGAGCTTATGAGCAGCTAAAATGGAATTTATAAGTTGTTGAAACATAAATAAACATTTTATTCCAGGAACAAATGTTGTGACTGTGGGAGGTGGAGATGTCTCTTCATGAATATACGTTCACCAAGATCTTCTAACCAAAGGCAGTGTTGCTTTAAAAATGATTCTAATTGCAGGAACCAAGATATATGTGATGTTTCTCAAATAATCTTTTTTACGGGTCCACATCACTTTGATCAGGCCTGCTCGTCTCTTCAAGTAACTCAGACTATAGATTGCAGTGGACATCCCAAAGAAACATCTTAGAAACATAGACAATTTATGACCAGCATGACTTGCATCAAGCAAAAATGACACTATGCTGCCTTATTGACTTTTTCAGCTCTGTTCTGTAGTCTTATAGGTTGCAACACTTTAAATTGTTGATATCTTGTGTGTTTCAGCCGCTCCTTCCAAACCAACCAGAAGCAAGTACATGGGAATGTAGGTACTTCTCCGAGTCACATATCATCCAAATGTGGAAATACAGTCATCTTTCCTTCATCATCGCTAAGTCAAAGTCCTAGCAGAGCTGCAGCTACACCCACAGCTGTGTTTTAGATGAGACATTGAACCTAATGCCTGTCTGTTTGCTCAGTGGCTGTAAGAGATGCTTAAGAACATAAGAACAGGAGTAGGTTGTCTGGCCCCTTGAGCCTGTTTTGCCATTCAATAAGATTGTGGTGGATCTTTTTGTGGACTCGACTCCATTTACCTGCCTTTCACCATACCCTTAAATGCTTTACTGTCCAAAAATCTATCTTTGCCTTAAAAACATTTAACCAGCTACCCTCAATTGCTTCACTGGGCAGAAAATTCCACAGCTTCACAACCCTTTCCTCCTCAAATCAGTCCTAAATCTGCACCCCCTTATTTTGAGGCTATGTCCCCTAGTTCTAGTTTCACCTGCCAGTGGAAACAGCCTCCTTGCTTCTATCTGGTCTATTCCCTTCAAAATTTTATATGTTTCTATAAGATTCCCCCTTATTATTCTGAATACCAAGGCCTCACTTATACAAAGCACACTTTACTTATAGAGATAGTAGGAACTGCAGATTCTGGAGAATCTGAGATAACAAAGTGTAGACCTGGATGAACAGAGCCGGCCAAGCAGCATCAAAGGAACAGAAAGGCTGACATTTCGGGCCTAGATCCTTCTTCAGAAAATGGAAACCCTTTCTGAAGAAGGGTCTGGGCCGAAACGTCAGTCTTCCCGCTCCTAAGATGCTGCTTGGCCTGTTGTGTTCATCCAGCTCTACACCTTGTTATCACCCTTCTCTTATTTTCAGTTTCCTGGACAAACTTAATCTCTCAATCAGCATCATAAATAAACAGAGATAACAAAGTGTGGAGCTGGATGAACACAGCAGGCCAAGTAGCATCTCAGGAGCACAAAAGCTGATGTTTCGGGACTAGACCCTTCATTAGAGAGGGGCTGGGGAGAGGGAACTGGAATAAATAGGGAGGGGGGGGAGATGGACCGAAGATGGAGAGAAAACAAGATAGGTAGAGAGGAGAGTATAGGTGAGGAGGTAGGGAGGGGATAGGTCAGTCCAGGGAAGATGGACAGGTCAAGGAGGCGGGATGAGGTGGTAGGTAGGAAATGGAGGTGCGGCTTGAGGTGGGAGGAAGGGATGGGTGAGAGGAAGAACAGGTTAGGGAAGCAGAGACAGGCTGGGCTGGTTTAGGGATGCAGTGGGGGGAGGGGACGAGCTGGGCTGGTTTTGGGATGCAGTGGGGGGAGGGGAAGAACTGGGCTGGTTTTGGGATGCAGTGGGAGAAGAGGAGATTTTGAAGCTTGTGAAGTGCACATTGATACCATTGGGCTGCAGGGTTCCCAAGTGGAATATGAGTTGCTGTTCCTGCAACCTTCGGATGGCATCATTGTGGCACTGCAGGAGGCCCATGACGGACATGTCATCTGAGGAATGGGAGGGGGAGTTGAAATGGTTCGTGACTGGGAGGTGCAGTTGTTTGTTGCGAACTGAGCGGAGGTGTTCTGCAAAGCGGTCCCCAAGCCTCCGTTTGGTTTCCCCAATGTAAAGTTCCCTCTCCCCATCCCCCTCTCTGATGAAGGGTCTAGGCCCGAAACATCAGCTTTTGTGCTCCTGAGATGTTGCTTGGCCTGCTGTGTTCATCCAGCTCCACACTTTGTTATCTTGGATTTTCCAGCATCTGCAGTTCCATTATCATATCATAAATAAACAGATTACCTGATCATTATCACATTCCTGTTTTTCAGAGTTTGCTTTGTGACTTCAAAATCATCATGAAAAATGCTGTATAAATGCAAGTCTTTTTAATTCAGAAGTAAAATGCTTTATTTTCGATGGTTGTGCTCTCTAAATGAGAATAAATTTATTTTCTCTGTTTAACTGCTTTTCATGTTTCCCATAGAGCAGTAGCGACTTCATTTCCTGTTCTAAAGTGAGACCTGAGCAGTGTATCAGCAATTCATAAGATCACTGGAGAAATTTCTCACGCAATTTCAGCTCCAACAGCACTTAAAACGTTTGATACCATTCAGGGCAAAGTAGTCTGCTTGATTGGCATCATATCCACTCCCTCCACCACCGTGCTCAATAGCAGCTGTGAGTACTATCTACAAGTTGTACTGCAGAAATTCACCGAGCCCTCTTACAGCAACTCCCAAACCCATGACTGCTGTTATCAAGAAGGACAAAGGCAGCAGATACATGGGAACGCCACCAACTGCAAGTTACTCACCATCCTGACTTGGAAATATATCGGCGTTCCTTCAGTGTCGCTCGGCCATAATCTTGGAATTCTGTCCCTAACAGCATTGTGGATCAACCCACAGCAAATGGACTGCAGCTGTTCAAGAAGGCAGTTCACTACCACCTTCTCAAGGGCAATTAGGGATAGATAACGGATGCCTGCCCAGACAGTGATGCCCACATTCCAAGACTGAATTTAAAATGGAATCCTTTGTAACAGGTCCATCTATAAAAGAACAAAAGAGAAGTACAGCACAGAAATAGGCCCTTCGGCCCTCCAAGCCTGGGCTGATCATCATGCCGTAGCCAATTTATTCAGTCTGTATCTCACTTTTCCCTCTGCATTCATGTAACCATCCAGGTGCCTCTTAAGTGTTGCCAACATGTCGCTTCCACCACCTCTTCTGGCAGTGTGTTCCGAGCTCTTACCGCTCTCTGTGTGAAAACCATCCCTCTTACATCTCCCTCAAACTTTCCCCCTCTTACCTTGAACCTGTGTCCCCTTGTAATTGAAACTTCAGCCTTGGGAAAAAGTCTTTGACTATCCACCCTATCTATGCCTCTCATAATATTGTAGACCTCTATCAGGTCTTCTCTCAGGCGCCATCTTGCCAGTGAAAACAATCCTAGTCTTTTTAAACCTTTCTTCATAGCCGATGTCCTTAAGACCAGGCAACATTGTGGTGAACCTTCTCTGAATTTTTTCCAAAGCTTCCACGTCCTTCTGGTAATGTGGTGACCAAAATTGCACACAATACTCCAAATGCAGCCTAAGAAGGGTTTTATGTCGCTGCAACATGGGTTGCCAACTCTTGTACTCCACGCCCCAGCCAATGAAAGCAAGCGTGCCATATGCCTTCTTAATCAGGAATAAAAACAAAATTACTGGAAAAGCTCAGCAGGTTTGGCAGCATCTGTGGAGGAGAATACAGAGTTAACGTTTCAAGTCCAGTGACCTTTCCTCAGGGACCTGAGGTTTGGTTTTTATTTTGCCTTCTTGATCACCTTGGCCACCTGTGTTGCCACATTTGGGGAACTGTGGACCTGCATGCCCAGATCCATCTGAGTGTTAATGCTCCTTACAGGTTCTGCCATTTACAGTATAATTGACACCTAAATTTGATCCTCCAAAATGCATCACCTTGCATTTGTCTGGAATATCTATCTTCTGGGATGTCATGGTCCATGTGTTCAAAGATCTGTGGCCATGAATCAACCTGTTAATTACATGAAAGGTCATGGCAGAAACTCTGAGCACACCTCGTCCTCGAATTGAGGGACCAACAATAACAACAATATTTCTAATGTAGACTATTAACTGTGAAGCACATTCAATTGCTCTAAAATGATGAAAGGTGCAACATATGGTCAAGAGATCACAAGGTGTAGAGCTGGATGAACACAACAGGCCAAGCAGCATCATAGGAGCAGGAAAGCTGATGTTTTGGACCTAGACCCTTCTAGTTCTATTTTCTTTACAAACTATTTGATGACAGAACCATTGGTGGCTCTAGTTAAGTAATGGACAAGAAATATCACGCGGTTCCGCATATCCCTAACTTGCTTGAGTAAATAGCAATGTCTCTATATGTACACCAGACGTACAGGTGCCAGGTAAACTTGAGTAACAGTTATCACTGTAGGCTTCGGCTGCTGTAAAGTCAAGCAATACAATAAACCTCACCATGTGCTGGGAGTATTGAGAAATCCTGATTCCGTATTTGAATGTTGTGCAGTCGTATGTGACAAATTTAGTGGCAATGCGCAATATTAATCAGCCACACACAGCATGTGTCATAGAGACAGCAACCATCTTCTTTTCATTAATACACTCTGCAGCCTACATCTTACCAGCTCTGCAGGTAGTCACAGTGCAGCAACCAATCAACCCCGATCCTATAAACCAACAGGCAACACTATTTTGCTTGTCCAACTCCCACAATCACAACTTTGACTGAGGGAATACCCAAGCATGCTCTGTGAGAGGGGGAGGTGATGGTCCAGTGGTATCATCATGAGATGATTAATCCAGAAACACATGCCGTGTTCTGGGGACCTGGGTTTGAATCCTACCACGGCAGATTGTGGAATTTGGTGGATTCAATTAAAAGGAAAAATCTGGAATTAAGAGTATAATGATGACCATTAAATCGTTGCTGATTGTCAGGGAAAAAAAGTGCATCAAATTCACTAATGTATTTGAAGCAAGGAAACTGCATCCTTACAGAATAACAAAGTGTGAAGCTGGATAAACACAGCAGGCCAAGCAGCATCTCAGTTGGTCTGGCCTACATGTGACTCCAGACCCACAGCAATGTGGTTCATTCTTAACTGCCCTCTGGGCAATTAGGGGTGGACAATAAATGCTGTTTGAGTCAGCAATACCCACATCTTGTGAACGAAATTCGGAAAAATGTGATGTATGACCAATCAACAACTTCAGACACCATTTGGTAACTCTTAGGCCTGCTGCCAGTTGAGTCTCTGGCAGCTTTTATTTTTTTATTTGGCAGCGACTGTATCTCCACTTCTGCCTTTAGTATCTCACTTTGGTTTCAAACCCTGTTCTTTTTAACATTTTGTAAATAACCATCTTCAGGAGATGAAGGTTTCCACTGATGCTGAGTGCGATTGATCTATCACAGCAGACAGCTCACAGAGTTGGGGATGTGAACATTTCTTTAGAAAGTTCCCATTTGGTCACATGATTGATGAGAAGACAATCTTGTAAGCTTCGACGATACCTCAGCTCGTCTACTTTTGTCCTTCAATTCCACACCCCCCCACCCCCAGACAACTGATCTCTCGGCCATGACTTTCCAACCTGAGTTTACGAGAAGGACTAGCCACCACGGACGCAGTGACCGAACTGTGCGGTGAACTGCCCCGGAGAAAACCCCAGGGGTTGTGCTGGCTTTACCCACAGCTCCCAATGCAACACTGGCATCAGGCAATGAGATGCCTCCATCAATGATAGCAGTGTGAACAGTAAAACGAAGAACAGCAGACACTGGGGATCTGATTTAAGGAATGCTGGAAATGCACAGCATAGTATAGATAAGGTATCTGTCGCCAAAGTCATTTCCAAATCAGTGCCATTTAGTTGCCACCCGCTCAGTTGATCTACTCAAAGGCAGGTCGGGACAGGGTCAGGGATCCACCACAATCACAAACACAATGCAAGGAGTTCCAGGGCCATCTGGTGGCCAACAAAAAAAAAAGCCAAGATCTCCAAACCAACATCAAAGATAACCAGAAAACTCACCCCACAAGTTTGTCACAACTTCCCTCCTTTGCACTGCAGCAATTTACAAATACTTTGCAGTTGGCTGTGGGGAGATGGTGTGATCCTAGTGGACCAGTATTCCGGAGACCCAGATTAATACCCTGGGACAACAGGTTTAAATTCCATTGTAAAAACCAAAAGAACTGCGGATGCTGTAAATCAGGAACAAAAACAAAATTGCTGGAAAAGCTCAGCTAGTCTGGCACCTCAGCAAGTGAGGGGAAAAACAGAGTTAACTTTTTGGGTCCGGTGACCCTTCCTCAGAATTGATGGTGGCTGGGAAAACAAATTGCACTATAGCAGCTGGTGGAATTTAAATTCAATTAATGACAATTCTGCAACATAAATAAAAGTTAGTTTTAGTAATGGTGACCACAAGAAACTGTCACCACTAATACAAGAAACAGAAGGTGCTGGAGAAACTCAGCAAGCCCAGCAGCATCTGCAAAGAGGAAAACAGAATTTCAAGGAAAATATGACTTCTTCAAAGTGGACAGATGGGAGGCTGGAAGAATACACCTAACCAGGCAGTGTCTGGAGGAAAAGAAAAGTCAACATTTAAGGTATTACCCTTCTTCAGGATTGGATGAAGTATCTTCCCCTTTCCTCCAGACGCTGCCTGGCTTGCTACGTTCTCCGAGCCTTCTGTTTGTGTAACTTGGATTCCAGCATCTGCAGTTTTTTTTTGTCACTAACTATGAGTTCTTCAGAACACATCTGGTTCACTTATGTTCTTTAGTGAAGGGGGTCCTTACCGGGTCTGGTCTACATGCAATTGCAGGCCCACAGCAATATGGCTGACTCTTCACTGCCCTCTGAAATGCGCTCCCCCCCCCCCCACCAATCCACTCAGTTCAAAGGTCATTACGTATGAGCAACAAATGATGGCCTTGCCTGGAACACCACATCCCATAAAAGGAAAAAACCATAAATTACAAGAGAAGCAAATATAGATTGTCCACTAGTAGAGCCCCATAAAAGTCTTATTTTTCAAAACAATATTTCTTTTCTTTCCCCTTGCATTTTTAATGATTCAAAGCAGTTCTTAACTTGAATCAACACATTTGGCTGGTCTTCACTAGATTCTTAATTCCAGATGTTTGTTGAATTCAAATTCTACCTTCTGCCGTGGCAGGATTCAAACCCAGGCCCCCAGAACATTATCTGGGTCTCTAGATTAACAGTCCAGTGACAATAACACTAGGCCACCTCCTCCTCACTCTTTCTTGCTTCTGCAGTCTTTCTCAGATTGTCTACAAGAACCAATGATCAAACATACTTGTTCAGAATTCAGTGATTAATCACATGTAGCAAAAAGACAAGGACATGGATGTCAGACAAACATCAGAAACCATCTTACATGCACTGGAAATGAAAGTAATTTATAAGTAAAACACTAAACTCTATTCTGTAACATGACTTTCAGAGAGTAACCCAGCACAGAATATAACCAAGGTTAAATTTGCAACTGAATTACTTCTATACAGCCCCAAGGACGTAGAAAACAATCTTGCATAAGCATTGTCCCAAAGACATAAAAGCAGATAAACAAACACAGACATGTTATTGTGAATGCTGATTATAATTGGGGCATTAGCCCTGAAGGTATCTCTGTGGACAAGGAGAAACATGGTTTCTGAGGGGCACTGAACAGGTTTTCAAGAGAAAGATGTGCTCTGTTGTAGCAGTAAACAGAGGCCATATTTTGTACCAGGATTCTTTTAGTTACAAGCAATGTTCCCCACTATATTAAATATAATTACAGGTCCCAATCACTGAATTGTCTTCCTCATTTCCAATTTAAGATTCTTTAGATATGTGAGAAAAATCCGGAAATCTACAGAAAAACAGAATGAACAGAACAGAAAACACAACTGAAGCCACCTCCCTTGCTCAAACATCATTGCTTAGATACTTTTGTGTTAGCGGATTGTTTAGGTATCTATTGTTCTTTACATTAAAAATAATTTTTCATGCCCAAAAACATTTGTTATGATCCCAGCTGATGTTACTGCTGGATGAGTCAGATCTCAAAACACAGTTTGATAGACATCGAAACACATGACTAAACAAAAGTCCATCTATTCCCCAAAACTATCACTTTATGAAAGAAAAACCCAAAGAATTGTGGATATTGGAAATCAGAAACAAAAATAGAAATAGCTAGAAAAACTTGAGCAGGTCTGGCAGGACCTGTGGAGAGGAAGTGGAGTTAAGATTTCAGGTCCAGTTACCCTTCTTCAGAACTGTCACTTTACTGTTACTCTAACCCCCAGAGAAATTTCATTAACTACCATACCTATATATTTGACTAAATTGTTTTTTCTCAGTTCCAGTCCAATGAACTGTACAGTCTTTCCCTTGAGCATTCACACACTGAGAGCCTAGACTTCTTCAGTCATTAATAATCTGCTCAGTTCCAGCCAACATACACTTGGGAAGTGTTTATAATGAGGCCAGCCAGATGGACTTCATAGAATATGAGTTCCCTGATTGGGGCTGTTAACCTGGTCCAATCAGGGAGTCCTGGCTGACAGATATAAACGGGAATGTCAGGAGTTCTGTTCACTCTGAGAGTTGGCTCTGAGCTAGCTGGGTCAGTGTCATGCATTCTCCATGTGTAAATAAAAGGGTGACTTCATGACAGGGTACCAGGCTTTGTGAAGTTACATCATTCTGAATAATGTACATTCCTCTATAAATTGTCTTAATTACATCTTTAATTAACAGAGCCACTCCGCTGCCCTTTCCAAGCCTCCCATCCTCTCTTTGTGGAGTTATTTCAACTTGGTCTGGATATTTTCACAAACTACAACCCTTACACTGAGGTATTTCATTCTTGTGACTGCTCTGAAAAATCTCCCTTTCAAAGAAAACCTATTCTTACAAAGACCCCATTGAGGTCTTATTCAAACTGCCAAACAAACCTTCCCATTTCTGATTGCATCTACAATCAAATCAATTCCTGATTATTTTATCCCCAAAAGCAAGCTAATTTCTTTCAAAAGATAATGGGAACTGCAGATGCTGGAGAATCCAAGATAATAAAGTGTGAAGCTGGATGAACACAGCAGGCCAAGCAGCATCTCAGGAGCACAAAAGCTGACGTTTCGGGCCTAGACCCTTCATCAGAGAGGGGGATGGGGAGAGGGTTCTGGAATAAATAGGGAGAGAGGGGGAGGCGGACCGAAGATGGAGAGAAAAGAAGATAGGTGGAGAGGAGAGTATAGGTGGGGAGGTAGGGAGCGGATAGGTCAGTCCAGGGAAGACGGACAGGTCAAGGAGGTAGGATGAGGTGGTAGGTAAGAAATGGAGGTGCGGCTTGGGGTGGAAGGAAGGGATGGGTGAGTGGAAGAACAGGTTAGGGAGGCAGAGACAGGCTGGGCTGGTTTTGGGATCCTCCCCCCACTGCATCCCAAAACCAGCCCAGCCTGTCTCTGCTTCCCTAACCTATTCTTCCTCTCACCCATCCCTTCCTCCCATCCCAAGCGCACCTCCATTTCCTACCTACTAACCTCATCCCACCTCCTTGACCTGTCCGTCTTCCCTGGACTGACCTATCCCCTCCCTACCTCCCCACCTATACTCTCCTCTCCACCTATCTTCTTTTCTCTCCATCTTCGGTCCGCCTCCCCCTCTCTCCCTATTTATTCCAGAACCCTCACCCCATCCCCCTCTCTGAAGAAGGGTCTAGGCCTGAAACGTCAGCTTTTGTGCTCCTGAGATGCTGCTGGGCCTGCTGTGTTCCTTACTTTCTTTTAAGGTTTCTTTTTATTTCTCTTCTGTTGTAAATGCATACAATTTAAACAAACTTTGTTGTCACTCCAGGAGGGTCTTTTTCTCTCTGACACATTCTGGTTAAAAGCATCGTTCTGAAAGAACTGACCTAGTTAATGATTAACCCTTTCACAAAACAAAACTCTGATATCCCACTAGTTTGTATCTAAACTCTTATATCATAATATTAACGTGCACAAATCACACTTTTCATTACACAATTCCTGATTTCCAGAACAAAAACTGAAATCTGATTTGCAATCAGTATTATTGATCGCTCTTGAATAAATACTTATTCCTGATGGACAGATAATTGGTGGATTGGCCGAAAGCAGGCGAATGGGGAACAGGGATTCTCTTTCATGTTGGTTACCCATGACCAGTGAGATCCCACAGAGCTCAATGCTGGGTCCACAACTGTTTACAATACATATTGCTGAGAAAGGAAATGAATATAGTGCAGACCAATTGCAGATGACACAAAACAGGTGAAAAGGCAAGTTGCGAGAGGGATACAAACAGTTTCGAGAGAGAGGATTGATAGTTTAAGTAAGTGGGGAGAAAGCTTGCAAATGGAGTATAATTTGGGAAAATGTAATGTTCATTTTGAAAGGGAGAACAAAAGAATGAATATTATTTAAATGGAGAACAACTGCAGAAAGCTGCAAGACAAAGAGATTTTGGGGTAGCTGTGCACAAAACACAGAATGCTGGCACACACATTTCTGCAGGTAAGCAGAAAGGCTAATGGAATGTTGGCCCTTATTTCAAAGGTTGTTGGAACAGAAGAAGAGGGAAATATTACTAAAATTGTACAAGGTGCCTGTAATGCCACACCTGGATTATAATGAGCAGTTTTGCTCCTTTTTTTTAGGAAAGACACTATTTCATTGGAGACAGTTCAGAATAGATTCACTAGGATGATCCCTGGTAAGGAGAAATTGTCTTTTGAGCAAAAACTAAACAGGTTGGGACTCTACTCACTGTACTTTTGAAGAACAAGAGGTAATCTCATTGAAACATATAAAATTCTTAAGGGGCTTGGTAGAGTAAGTGCTGAAAGAATGTCTCCCCTCAGGGGAGAATTGAGGACGAGAGGGCATAGGCTCAGATTAAAGGGGTGCCAATTTAAGACAGGGATAGAGGAGAAATTTCTTTTCTCAGGAGGTAATGAGTCTTTGCAACTCTGCCACAGAGAGCTGTGGGTGCAGAGCTCTTGTGTATATTTAAGGCTGAGGTAGATAAATTCTTGATCAGGAGGAGAAATAAAAGAATACAGAGAAAACGCAGGAAAATAGACATAAGGAATTTTGAAGCTATGATCCTACTGAATGGCAGAGGAGGCTTGATGAGCTAACTGTTCTATTCCTGGTCCTATTTCTTCTGGTGTCATAGTCTTATTATCAATCCTGAATGAACAATTATTACTAATCACTCACGAACAAATTATTGTGACTAATCTCTCGGGAAACAAACTTCAGACTTTCAAATAGGATAACACTTTCATCAAGGTTTAAGTCCAGTGAATTTTGTTGTACCTTCTTCAATACAAAATATATCTTTGCTTAAATATAGAAACATCATTGCAGATGGGGGTCACATCAATGTTGTGTAGGTTTGTGACAAAACTTACTTATTAGAGTCAATCTGGCATTTTTTTCTTAATTGCTCACTGTACCTGCATGTTAACGTTCTGGCCAGAGATAATGGGAACTGCAGATGTGGGAGAATCCGAGATAACAAAGTGTGAAGCTGGATGAACACAGCAGGCCAAGCAGCAACTTAGGAGCACTCTTTCTACAACAAACACAGTCAGATGTCTTTGAACATCAACATTCACAGTTTTTACATCTTTTCAAAAACACTTCTGCTTTTCTACTCTTAAGTTCAAAATGAGTAATGTCACACTTCACTACATAATACTCCATTCATCATCTAGTTGCCCATTCACTTAACCTGTCTGTCTTTTTGTAACCTCTTTGTGGTACCCTTCCAGAACTCCCCCCTAAGACGTGCATCATCAGCAAACAGAGATACATTATTCTGTCTCTTCACCTAAGTCATTAATATTGATTGTAAATATCTGAGGCCCCAGCACTGATCCTTGCAGCACTCCATTAGCCAGGCTCTGTCAACTTGAAAATGGTCTGTTTACACCTACTGTTTATTTCCTTTCCATTAAATAATCTTCTATCCATGTTCATATATTACTCCCGAATACAGCTTAAAGGTTGGAAAGTAATTAAAAAGAATAAAATTTCTTTATCCAACAAACTACAAGATAATAGCAAAAGTTTCAAATAACCTATATAATCTATAATGGTTAAGACTCTAAAACATAAAATAAAAGAGAATAACGTGCAGGATTTGCAGGGACAGATTATTGCACATTTACCTGCATTTGAACACACTGTGTGTATGTGATTTTAGGTCAGAGATAATTTAGTCAAAGAACATGACCAAAAGAAAATTCCCACATCACAGTTTGACACAAATGAAAGTCTTCCAAGAATTAAGGATTAGTCTTCTTTTGTAACTGGGTCACTCCATTATCTTACGAAAGATAAAGAATTTTAGAATTAGAATTAGGTTTATTTTCATAGGTGTTGTGAAAAGTCTACAAAGTTGCCATTCTTAGGTACAAAGGGACCAGGCATGGGATTTTGGGAATAAATTAGAAAATTAAAGAAATAGAAAGTTCAGCATTACAGTCCTTCAAGCAGACCGCGCCAGGCCTCGCCTCCAGGCCGCAACAGGCCTCGCTCATAGACTGTTCCAGGCCTCACCTATAGACCGCACCAAGCCTCGGCTCCAAGCTGCCTGGCCTCGCCTCTAGGCCGCGCCAGGCCTCACCTCCAGGCTGTGGCAGGTGTCTCTTCCTGACCATGTCAGCCCCACCGCCAGAGCTGATTGCCTGCCCAGATGAGTGCTTCTATTATTGATTCTATGACTTCCCAGCATTATAAAATTCTCCAAAAGTTTTGAATGGTAGGATTATATGACATGGTGCGCAAACTTCATTTATTATTTTACCCCAGTAAAGAAAGATCTGCTGTTGTCAACCACTTGACTGACAAGCAATGGAACAAATACTTCACACATATTAGAAAGAAGAATGCTGTGAGCCTGTGCTACTCCGGAGGTACATCATGATCAGAGGAAACCCCACAGGTGCCAGTAGCAGAGGCCACACACACCTTTGGCTTTAAACCGTCAGCTGTTAGCATTGATATTGTCTCCAACTGCAGCTTAGGAGCATTCAAAAAGGAACCACTGCCACCTGGTGGATTTTAACTTTAATTGAACCAATCAGTGGGCAAGATTCACAATGACATTATCAAGTAACGAGTTTTTGGTTGGCTTACTGTTCCTTCTACACCTCTGTTCCTTTGAACTTCCTACAATCCTGCCATGAATTGAATATTCCCTTGTCGTGTTACTTGTTCCAAAGTGCATCACCTCACACTTATCAGGGTTAAATTCTAACTTCCACTGGTCTACTCATCTGAGCTAGAATTGTAACAGAGATCTGAAACGTCAACTTTTCTGCTCCTAAGATGCCGCTTGGCCTGCTGTGTTCACCCAGCTCTACACTTTGTTATCTCGTATGCTCATCTGAGCAATCTGTTTGTATCCTCCTGTAACCATCTTCCTCACTGTCAACCACCCAGCCAAACCCTGTGTCATCCACTACCTTCCCCCACTCACATTTTACTTTTATACAATTTATATATATCACAAACAAGGAGCCCAGCATTGATCACTGTGATATGCCATGGACCCTGGGCTCCAGTCACACTAATAAACTTTTACCATTACCCTCCATCTCTGACCACCAACCCAATTTTGGATCTAACTTGCCGAGTTACTCTGGGACACGGGTGCTTTCTTTATTGTATGATCTTACATAGGACATAGAACATAGAAAAGTGCAGCACAGTACAGGCCCTTCAGCCCACGATGTTGTACCGTGGAATAATCCTAATCCAAAAATAAAATAACCTAATCTACATTCCCCTCAATTCACTGCTGTCCATGTGCATGTCCAGCAGTCGCTTAAATGTCACTAATGACTCCACTTCCACGACTACCACTGGCAAACTATTCCATGCGCTCACAACTCTCTGGGTGAAGAACATCCCTCTGACGTCTCCTCTATACTTTCCTCCTAACACCTTAAAACTATGACCCCTTGTGGCAATCAGTCCTGCCCTGGGGAAAAGTCTCTGGCCATCGACTCTACCCATGCCTCTCATTACCTTGTACATCTCGATCAGGTCACCTCTCTTCCTCCTTCTCTCCCGAAAGAAAAGTCCAAACTCAGTCAACCTCTCCTTCTTCTTTATCAATCTCCCAAGTGAGACCTTTACTGAAATCCATCCACCCCCAATGCTCAGTAGCAGCAGGATGTACTGTGAACAAAATGAACTGCAGACATCCACTGAAGATCCATAAACAGCACCTTCCCAAACCCATGACCACTTCCATCTAGAAGGACAAGTGCGGCATAAACATGGGAGCATCACCAGCTGCACGTTCTCCTCCAAGCCACTCACCATTCCGACTTGGAAATGTGCTGCTCTTCCTTCACTGTCACGGGGTCAAAATCCTGGAATTCCCTCCCTAAAGACATTGTGGTTGACAGTACATGATTTAGTAGTGGTTCTTGAAGGCAGCTCATCACTATTTTCTCAAGAACTTGGGACAAGTAATAAATGCTGGCCCAGCCAGAAGATGTCACCCATGACTGAAGAAAGAAAAAGAATAAAGGAACTGTGCACAGTTCTGCACACCTGGTCGCCTCGAAAAATTCAATCAAATTTCTCAGCCATGACCTCTCTCCGACAAACGCATGCTTCACCACCCCTGATCAAACCTTGCCTCTCCAAGTGAAGATTAATTCTCCCCTTCAGAATTTTCTTCAATAATTTCCTCACCACTGATATGAGGCTCACAAATCTGTCATTCCCTGATTTATCTCCACCACCCTTCCTCAACAATGGAATCACATGAGCTGTCCTCCAGTGCTCTGGCACCTCCCTGTGGCCCTAGAGGAATTAAATTTTTTGGTCAGAGCCACTTCAATTTCCTCCCTTGTTTCCCATAGCAGCCTGGGATGCAACTCATCCAGACTGAGGATCTGTCCACTTTAATCTTACCAAAATTCCAATTCCTCGCTCAAGAACCTCAGAGTCCCCCTTCCCAAATTCTGTACCTACACCCTCCTCCAAAGTGTAGGATCCTCTAAACTCTACTGA
The DNA here is from genome assembly GCF_030684315.1 of Stegostoma tigrinum. Lineage (NCBI taxonomy): Eukaryota > Metazoa > Chordata > Chondrichthyes > Orectolobiformes > Stegostomatidae > Stegostoma > Stegostoma tigrinum. Next base: position 112,330,344 of record NC_081358.1, on the reverse strand, counting down.
TGGCCTTTGGTTCCATGAAAATCAAATCAAATCAAATCAATTCACATTGCCTCCTAGGTCCCTACTCTTTCCCTAGTTATCGTCTTCCCAGCATGGTGGCTCAGTTGTTAGCACTGTTAGCCTCACAGCACCAGAGACAGGGTTCGAATCAAGCCTTGGGTGACTGTCTGTGTAGAGATTGTATGTGCTCCACAAGTTTGCATGGGTTTCCTACAGGTGCTCTAGTTCCTCCTGCAGTCCAAAAATCTGCAGGTTAAGTGGATTGGCCATGTTAAATTGCTGTGTAGTTTTCAAGGATGTGCAGGTTAGGTGGGTTAGCCATGGGAAATGTGGGATTATAGGGATAGGGTGAGTGTGGGTGAGATGCTTTTCGAACGGTTGGTGCAGGCTCAATGGGCCAAAAGGCCTCTATCTGCACTCTATCAAAAAATGGTTTGAGATTCTCCCTAAACCTACCTACCACTCTCCTAATTGACATCTTATGTTGCCTCCAACTCTTTCTATATTCCACTAAGGTCTCTGTTGATTTTTCTCCTTTGGTACCTATTCAAAGCCCTTCTCTCTAGACATCCAGGGTTCTCTAGGCGTGCTGTTTCTAAATGTCACCTTAAAGGAAACATATTGGTTCTGTACTCTTGCCAGTTCTTCATTGAATGCTCCCACCTGTAGGTGTAGATTGATCCACAAATAGCTGTTCTTTATCTACTTTGATTAGATCCTGCCTTATTTTATGAAAGTTTTTTTCCCCCCAATCCAAACCCTTTCTTGCAGACTATCTATCTATTCCTTTTCTGCAGCAAGTTTAAAACTTACAGTGTGGTGGCCACTATCACCAAAATACTCCTCCACTGGAAACTCAAACACCTTCTCCAGCCTCATTTCCCAGAACTGGAAAAGGTGATGGCCGAGTGGTTTTACCGCTGGACTGTTAATCCAGACATCTCGGTAACATTCTGGGGATTTTAGTCAATAAACTCTTCCCCAGCCAGTGATGCCCTCATCCCATGAATGAATTAAAAAAAAATGATTCAGCACTGTCCCATGTTGGACCTTCTGCATGTTGACATGTAAGGCTCTCCCATCACTTGGAGATCCCGACATAATCAGTCCGGTGCTTGAGCATAGTCAGTTGACCACTCGGGGCCTGGTGTTTTGTATCATTACAGTTCAGGGATTGGGCCCTATCAGTTCCACAAGTCCAGTGCAACAAATGAGGGGATTGCAGTCAATTAGTTGGGATGCTGCATGCAATTCATCAATAACAGTGAATGAAAATGGCAAAGAAGAAATAATTCTCAGTAGAATCACACTGTAAACCACATTGGTGTCTATCGAGGAGGCGAGTGAGACTGATAGTTTTCATGAAAGCACACAGCAAGATTTAGCGTGGGGCTTCTGCTGTTGTAGACTTTAATGAACAGAGATCAGGGAAACATCAACAGAGCAAAAAGAAAATCACACTGATCAGAGTACCTACAATGGAAATACAAAAAAACGAGGAAGTAAACATAATCAAAGTAATTGTGAGCCTGTAATTTAAATTTGTGAACAGTTATGGGAAGAGTGTAAACAAGAAGAAGTGTCTCAGAGGTGGTGCATCCAAAAGTAAAGTGCTTAATGAACTCTAGCTTAGCGCATGAAAAGCAGTAACCACACAACGGAGGAAAAAGTAATGAGCAAGCTTAATTAAAGTTGATATAAGCTGTGTTTTGCATTTTTCAGAAAAGGACAAATATACTGCGAATCCATATAACATTTGGAGATAAAGTGTGCGTACAGCAATGTTGTACTCCAGCATCACGTTGAATGTAGCGTCAAGAGAAAACACAGAGCCCTGAGGCTATCATGATGAAGACCGAAGGTATAAATGAAGCAAAGAACCAGGTTTGAAAAGTAGATGGGGTTATAAGAATTTCAGGATGGGAGTTGGCCTTTAAGCCTGTAATTCTGCCCCGTTAGTCGATGAAATAACAGCTGATCTATCATCTAATTTCATATATCCACCTTGATTCCACATCCCTTTAACATGTTTGCTTAAAAAAAAACCAAACTACTTCAAAATTAACAATTAATATTGTGTTAATTCACAAAGGAGTTAGAGAGTTTAAAACGTTTGCATGAAGAGATGTTTCCTAATTTCACATTTTGCCTTAATTTTTTGAACTTCTAGTCCTAGACTTCCCAATCAACAGAAATAGTTTCTCCCTCATAAGCAGTTCCCTATAATATCTTGACTATTTCCATGAAATCATCCCTTAACCTTCCAAACTCAGGGGAATTGGTCCCTAGTTTGTATAACTTCGCCTGTTTTCTGCTCCCTTCAAGCCCTTTCTAAAGTGATGGAAGATTATTGAGGGCTTAAATCTTAGGACCGTCAACAGGAGAGCATCAAGAGAATTACAGATGTAAATAAGTGATTGGACAAATTGAGTGATGGTAGAGTTAACATAGAAGAAAACTGGACTTAGATCGAAACAACTACTTCAAGACTGATCAAAAATGGTAACAGATAATCTTTGGAACCAAAAATGTCAGGAAGAGTATAATTAGGTCCCCAGCCCAGTGGCATGTCATAGGTGAAAGGTGGATGTGCATTCTTCAGTGATTAGAGGCAGTTAATTAGTACCAGTGCAAGGGAAGACAGAGCCCTATTGAATTCCTGAGTTAAAAATATCTTGAAGGCCTGATGAGGAAACAATGACAGAAATTTTATGGGTGCTGAGAACATAAATTTACATTTATTGCCTTAACTTGAACAAGACTACTACGGGAAACTTTGAAATTACAGCTACATGCACAATAAATGAAGATTTGTTAAAACATTATTGCCCAGAGCTGGAAAAGTCATGGGACAAAAAGAAACCAAGAACAAGGGAACTTGAAGACAAAATTCTTTCCCGTATTTTTGGTAAAAGCTGCTGTTAACCATGGATTAAAATCAAAATGTCTTTAAGGAAAAGTGATAATCAATGAAACAGCAGGTGTGCTAAAGCTGTTGATGAGACCGTTTAACTTTCTCACTTATACAGACATCTTTGTTTTTAAATGATTTAACATTTTATACATTATATTTTAATATTTAAATGTGAAAGGATTCAATGAGAAATATTATACACTGTTTTATGCCTCAATGATGTGGATTGTGAAAATATCCCAAAGTTTAAAAGGTAAATCTTTCAACACATTAGGCTCTTGAAGAAATGTGTAAGTTCAGATCTATCAGAGGTATTGTAATATACAGTATGCGGCTGACATCAACCATTGATTCACAGTGGATTAAACAACTATGATCATCTCATTAAATTCTTCGGTTATCAATACTGACAACCATCAATGTCGTTATTTAGACCCGCTCTGTCCTAATAATTTTTGATTGATATTTATGAACAGTTTAAGTAAAAATTGGGAGACCTACTTGAGGACTTCACAGGGAATGTTAGAGCCAAAGGAAGCTCAGTGAGTGGGAACCCATCATGTTTACGTGACTATTCAGGAACAGAACAGTAATGTCGGGGTCAAATGCAGAAGTTGCTGGAAAAGCTCATCAGCTCTGGTGGCATCTGTGAAGACAAATCAGAGTTAATAGTTCAGGTCTGGTGAGGGGCAAAATTGAAAAGATGGGACTTTCAAGGTATACAAGAGGAGGCAATGGCAAAGCAATATGTAATCCAGAAACCCAGGCAGAGGGTGGAATTTGCATTTGATAAAACTAAATGTCTAATAATGACCATGAATTGATTGTCACAAAAACTCATCTGGTTCACTAATGTCCTTTAGGGAAGAAAAACTGCCATCCTTACCTGTCATTTGACTTCAGATGTTGGCTCGTATCTGCCCTCAAATTCAGTTTTATCAATTACTAAAAAGTCTTAAAGAAGAAATAAATTCTCTTATGGGCCTAGGCACTAGAAACAACATCAGCAAACTCAGCCATCAAGTCTTCATTTCTACTATCTAGGGGTTTGTGGCAAAAATTTGAAGATCTGTCTTACAGACTAGTCAAGCAACAGCCTGATCTCGTCATACTCAAGGCGTCATTTGTTACACACAATGTCTTAAATATCATCACCCAGCAGCAGGACAGGCCCAGCAGCGGTGGTGGCACAGTGTTACACAGTGAGGATGGAATGTTATACAGTGAGATGGGTCTTATTCAATCCAGTCCAACACCAGCACCTCCTCATCATGGAACATGACTTGGTCATTATAACTGTGCTGTACATGATTCTCAAATGCAGGCAGAAGGTGAGAAATAGATTCAATCAAGTAAGTTAGTAACTGAGAATTGGTCCTTTAGAATGTGAGTCTATAAAATTAATAATGGACAACAAAGAGATGTCAAATGTGTAAGTATTTTTCATTTTGTTTATTTTGGAAGGAAAGAAGCAGATTATTTAAATGATAAGAGATTCCAGAGTTCTGAAATGCAGAGGGATCTGGGTACACTCAGACATGATGCACAAATTATTAGAATGCAGGTACAGTAAGTAGGTGGAAGAGCAACGTTACCATTCATTGCAAGGAGAATTGAATACAATAGTGAGGTTATGCTTCAATAATACAGGGTACTGGTGAGGCCATTTCTGTGTTATTGTACATGGTATTAGTCATTATTTAAGGAAGAATGTAAACATGTTGGAAGACGTTCAGAGAATCTGCAGTGGACTCGTGTATGCAATGGGTAGGTTGTCTTTTGAGGAAACTTTGGACAGTCTAGGCTTACATCCACTGGAATTTCGAAGACTAGGGACAATTTGATTGAAATATATAAGATCCTGATAGGTCTTGACAGGGTAGGCATGGAGATAATGTTTCCTGTCATGGGAAAATCTAGAAATAGGTGATAACTGTTTAAAATTCATGGGATTGCCCAACTAAAACTGAAATTAGCTGAAATCTTTTCTCTCAGAAGGTGTGTAAGTCTTTGGAACGCTCTTTCTGAAAAGGTGGTAGAGGTAGAGCCCTTGAATATTTTTAACGCAGATTCTTCCATCTTTGTCAAGTTAAAGTTCCTATTAAGCAATGACATGAAAGGATGGAGGCGTACATAAAGTCTAGGAGGATGGGAGCTGACAAATCCGTGGAAATATATAAGGAAAATAGGGAAGAACTTAAACAAGGAATTAGAAGGGTAAAAAGGGATCATGAAAAGTTGTTAGTGAACAGATTTAGGAGAATCCCAAGGCTTTTTATACATATATAAAAAGGAAGAGGGTAGCTAGGGAAAGGGTTGGCCCACTCAAGAACAAAGGAGGGAATGTATGTGTGGAGCCAGAGAAGGTAGGTGAGGTCCTAAATGAATACCTTGTGTTGGTATTTGCCAAAGTGAAGGAATTGTTGGAGGATGATCTCAGGGAAGGGAATGCCAAATTTCTAATCCAAGTCCCACCCACAGTGGTCGAGAACGCCCTCAACTGTGTCTCCCGCATTTCCCACAACTCATCCCTCACACCCCATCCCTGCAATAACAAAAGAGAATCCCCTCATCCTCACGTACCACTCCACCACCCTCCGGATCCAACGCATCATCCTCTGACACTTCCGCCATCTGCAATCCGACCCCACTACCAAAGACATTTTTCCATCCCCACCCTTGTCTGCTTTCCGGAGGGACCACTCTCTCCGGGACTCCCTTGTCCGCTCCACACTCCTCTCCAACCCCACCACGCCCAGCATTTTCCACAGGAAATGCCACACTTGTCCCCACACCTCCTTCCTCACCCCCATCCCAGGCCCCAAGAAGACTTTCCACATCAAGCAGATGTTCACCTGCACATCTGCCAATGTGGTATACTGCATCTGCTGTACCCGTTGTGGCCTCCTCTACATCAGGGAAACCAAGCGGAGGCTTCTGGACCACTTTACAGAAAACCTACGCTCGGTTCGCAATAAACAACTGCACCTCCCAGTTGTGAACCATTTTAACTCTCCCTCCCATTCCTTAAACAACATGTCCATCCTGGGCCACCTGCAGTGCCACAATGATGCCACCTGAAGGTTGCAGGAACAGCAACTCATAGTCCACTTGGGAACCCTGCAGCCCAATGGTATCAATGTGGATTTCACCAGCCTCAAAATCTCCCCCTCCCCCCCACTGCATCCCAAAACCAGCCCAGCTCGTCCCTGCCTCCCTAACCTGTCCTTCCTCCCACCTATCCCCTCCTTCTACCTCAAACCACACCTCAATTTCCTACCTACTAACCTCATCACATCCCCCTTGACCTGTCCAACCTCCCTGGACTGACCTGTCCCCTCCCTACCTCCCCACCTACACTCACCTCTACAGGTTCCATCCCCACCCCTTTAGCTTGTCTGTCTCCTCTCCATCTATCTTCTCCTCTCTCCATCTTCTATCCGCCTCCCCCTCTCTCCCTATTTATTTCAAAACCCTGTCTCCCTCCCCCTTTCCTGATGAAGGGTCTAGGCCCGAAACGTCAGTTTTTGTGCTCCTAAGATGCTTGGCCTGCTATGTTCATCCAGCACACTTTGCTACTAAAAAGGAAGAAGTTTTGTGCGCTTTAAAATGTATTAAGGCCCCTGAGTCCTGATGGGATCTTTTCCAGTTAACTTAGGGAGGCAAGAGAACAAATTGCTGGAGCATTGACAGACATCTTTGTATCCTCTTTGGCCACAGGTGAGGTCCTAGAGGACTGGACAATAGCCAATGTTATCCTCTTGTTTAAGCAGGGCAACAGGGATAATCCTGGAAATTATAATCCTGTTACCTCACATCGGTGGTAGGAAAATTATTGAAAAAAATTCTCAGGGACAAGATCTATACTCATTTAGACGCAAATGGGCTTATTAGCGATAAATAGCATGGTTTTGTTTGGGAGAGGTCATGTCTCATTAACTTGGATCAAGTTTTTTGAGGAGGTGATGAAGCTGATGGATGAGACAGAAGCGGTTGATATTGTCTACATGGACTTCTGTAAAGACTTTGACAAGGTCCCTCATGACAGACTGGTACAAAAGGTGAAGTCACGTGGTGTCAGGGATGAAATGGTAAGATGGATACTGAATTGGCTTAGTCATAGGAGACAGAGATTAACGGTGGAAGGAAGCTTTGCAGAATGGAGGGTTGTGACTCTTGGTGGTTCACAGAGATCAGTGATGGGCCGTCTGCTGTTTGTGATGTACACAAATGATTTGAAGGAAAATGTAGCTGGTCTAATTGGTTAGATCGAAGACTGTTATAAAGCAGAGGTGAACCACCCGCTCTGTGAACTAAAACAGAAACATCCAAGGAGGAGCACTTCACCCTATAATCTGTAAAAGGAGTGTGTAAAGTGGTGTAACCTGCCTTTTAGCGACTTCTAGTGGTTAAGTAAAATAAATCTCTGACACTCACTTTACAATCAACAAGTAACAATTTATTTATCTAACTCTAACAGTGAAAAAATTAACTAATGTATTAACAAACCCTTCTAATTACTGACTATTTCTGAATAAAACAAGATTCTAATAGTATGCTGTTCCAATAAATATAAGTCCCACTTATATTGAAAAAAAGTTAGTCTCTCAAAATTACAGCCAAGTTACGGAATGCCTTCTCCATTGATTCTTCTGTCAGGAATATTCACTAGCTTTGCTGTGGGGACCTTTATTATTTAGATGGTGGTTTGTCTTATACCTAGACGAGTCTGTGAGAGCCAGAAATTCTTTCTTGAGAGCTGAGGACGGTTAACTCTGGCAGATGGCAGTTAGCTCTGCTGTCTTTGTCCAACTGCTCCCTTCTTTGATACCCTTAATGACATATCAATTTCTTCAAATAGCATTAGTTTTCAAACCCATTAGACTTTTTTTTGGTATCTAAGTGCCTGATTCAAATTGATTGAGTAAATTCAAAAACTTGTCTTGGTAAAAACTGCTGTTTGTCCTGTTAACTGTACAGCCTTTTGATACAAATGTTTCAGGTGCTCTCTGTGTACTTGCAAACTTTCAAGCTGCTGCTCACGACCGCTATTTAAATATCTAAGCATAGAAAAAGTACATTGCCTTTTAAAGGGACTACACAATGCTTTCCTCCTTAGCGTTTTACAAATACCAAATTCTAACTTCCTGCCTCCCAATCCACAAGTACTTAACTTTGCAGCATAGATAATGCAAAGATTGGTAGAGTTGCAGATAATGAGGATTGTCAAAGGATACAGCAGGATATAGGTCAGTTGCAGGCACAGGCAGAAAAATGGCAGATGGAGTTTAATGCAGACAAATGTGAGGTGATGCATTTTCGAAATTCAAGTCCAAGTGGAAATTATACAGTGAATGGCAGAACCTTTGGGAGTATTGATATGCAGAGGGATCTGGGTGTACAGATCTACAGATCATGGAAGGTGGTAGTGCAGGCAGATAAGGTAGTAAAAAAGTCCTATGGCCTGTTTGCCATCATTAGAAGGGGCATTGAGTATAAGGATAGGCTAGTAATGCTACAGCTTTACAGAACTTTAGTTAGGCGACACTTGGAATATTGCAAGATAACAAAGTGTGGAGCTGGCTGAACACAGCAGGCCAAGCAGCATCTCAGGAGCACAAAAGCTGATGTTTTGGGCCTAGACCCTTCATCAGAAAAGGGGGATGGGGAGAGGGAACTGGAATAAATAGGGAGAGGGGGAGGCGGACCAATGATGGATAGTGGAGAAGATAGGTGAAGAGGAGAGTATACGTAGGGAGATAGGGAGGGGATAGCAGTGGGATGAGGTTAGTAGATAGGAAATGGAGGTGTGGCTTGAAATGGGAGGAGGGGATAGGTGAGAGGAAGAACAGGTTAGGGAGGCGGGGACGAGCTGGGCTGGTTTTGGGATGCAGTGGGGGGAGGGGAGATTTTGAAGCTTGTGAAATCCACATTGATACATTGGGCTGCAGGGTTCCCAAGCGGACTATGAGTAGCTGTTCCTGCAACCTTCGGGTGGCATCGTTGTAGTCCCCAAATCTCTGCTTGGCTTCCCCAATGTTGAGGAAGCCACATGGGTACAGTGGATACAGTATACCACATTGGTGGATGTGCAGGTGAACATCTGCTTAATATGGAAAGTCATCTTGGGGCCTGGGATGGTGGTGAGGGAGGAGGTATGGGGGCAAGTGTAGCACTTTCTGCGGTTGCAGGGGAAAATGCTGGGCGTGGTGGGGTTGGAGGGGAGTGTGGAGCGGACAAGGGAGTCACGGAGAGAGTGGTGTCTCCGGAAGGTAGACAAGGGTGGGGATGGAAAAATAGCTTGGGTGGTGGGCTTAGATTGTTGATGGCAGAAGTGTCGGAGGATGATGCGTTGTATCCGGAGGTTGGTGGGGTGGTATGTGAGGACGAGGGGTATTCTCTTTTGGCGGTTATTGCAGGGGCGGGGTGTGAGGGATGAGTTGCGGGAAACGTGGGAGACTCAGTCGAGGCCATTCTCGATCACTGTGGTGGGGGGAAGTTGCGGCGAACAACTTCTTTTTCAATTCCTCCCACTTTCTACAGACAAAGGGGGTGGCCATGGGTCCCCGCATGGGCCCAAGCTACGCCTGCCTCTTTGTAGGTTACGTGGAACAGTCCCTCTTCCGCACCTATACTAGCCCTAATTCTCACATCTTCCTCCGCCACATTGATGACTGTATCAGCGCCATCTTGTGCTCCCAAGAGGAGCTCGAACAGTTCATCCACTTCACCAACACCTTCCACCCCAACCTCAAGTTCACCTGGACCATCTCTAATACCTCTCTCTCCTTCCTGGAGCTCTCTGTCTCTATCTCAGGCAACCATCTAGAAACAAATGTCCATTTCAAGCCCACTGACTCCCACAGCTACCTGGAATACACCTCCACCCATCCACCTTCCGGCAAAAATTCCATCCCCTATTCCCAATTCCTTCGCCTCTGCCGCATCTGCTCCCAGGATGAGGCATTCCACTCCCTTACATCCCAGATACTTGGAATATTGCATACAGTTCTGGTCACCACACTACCAGAGGATGTATATACTTTGGATAGGGTAAGAAAAGATTTCCTGCGATGTTGCCTGGTATGGGGGAATTTTAGCTATGAAGAAAGTTTAGATACACTGGGTTTGTTTTCACTGGAACAACAGAAGATTGAGGGGCAACCTGACAGAAGTTTATAAGATTGTGAGCGGCAAATCCTGCCTCGTTAACCTGACACAACCTGTCCATCTTCTCTCCCACCTATTTGCTCCTCCCACCTCACTGACCAATCCCCACCACTCTCTACCTGCACTCACCTATCACCATCCCACCTAACTTCCCCAACCCCAGCCCTCCTCTATTTATTTCTGAGCTCCCTTTGCCTTCCCTATTTCTGAAGAAGGGTCCTGACCCGAAATGTCAACTTTCCTGCTCTTCTTATACTGCCTGGCCTGCTGTGTTCCTCCAGCATCTGCGGTTCTTACTGTCTCTCAATAGGAAAGCGGGTGGAAAGTCTTTACATGGAAGGGCAATATGTGTCAGCGCAGGTTCGGCGGTCTGAAGGATGTGTTCCTGTGCTATATTATTGTTCTTGGCATGATCTTGCTGTATTGTAAAGCAGGCTCAAGGGGCTGAGTGGCCTCCTAACTCATACAGTGATTGTATATGTTTCTCCCGCTTGCATCTTAATAAATATGAGATACAAATTGTTTAAATTGCTAAGATTCACTGTTATAATTAGATACAACACAAACATATTGATAACCGTGAACTGCAACAAACAGATGTCTCCCCATTGTGGGCCTGGACCAGTCTGTAAGGAAACCTACATACACCGAAGGAAGGCGTGCATGTCAAAACACAAACAGAAAAAAAAATCTAAACGAACATATAACAACAGATTTTAAATATTTTACGTTAAATTAAACTATAATTCCCCAATCTGTCCTGGAGGAAACAAGTTTACGTGAAAATGTTAAATCAGTATTTTAACAACTTTCTTTCTCCCCCCCCCCCTTTCATATCGAACAATCCAGGCTGGTAGAGACCAGGCCTGCCTCAACAGGAGGGGACATCTGAGTATATTTTAAAATATTTCAGTCCGCAGAGGGAATTTTCCGAAAGCCAGTTACCTACAGATTTATCCGTTCCAGAACTGACTGTATACCGATAAACGAGAGTTGATTTAGATTGTGAAGAGCCTCTCTCCGACTCCCTCACTCCCCGTGACTCCCCTTCGCCAAGCTCCCGGCAGTGGTGTATGCTGACTAAGATGGCGGCGGTGAAGCGGCGTGAGGGCCTGAGGTTCCCGGCTCGGCCCAGCTTCCCTGCCCAGGCCCCGGCCTCAGCCCCCGCTGCACTGCCCCTTTCCCGGGTCAAACTCATTATGAAGAGCTGCCCCGACGTCTCCAGCATCA